>NC_046172.1:38356007-38446268 GCF_011064425.1 Rattus rattus | reverse complement strand
AAGGCAACTGATTTATTTAGAGTTAATTTATACCCAGCCACTTTGCTGAAGTTGTTTATCAGCTTTAATATTGGTTCTCTGAAGTGGAACTTTTGGGATCACTTAAATATCTATCATATCATCTCCAAATAGTGATATTTTGACTTCTTCTTTTCCGATCTGTATCCCCTTGACCTCCTTTTGTTGTCTGACTGCCCTGGCTAGGACTTCAAGAACTATATTGAATAAGTAGGGAGAGAATGGGCAGCCTTGTCTAGTCCCTCAGTTTCGTGGGATTGCTTCAAGTTTCTGTCCATTTAGTTTAATGTTAGCTAGTGGTTTGTTGTATATGGCTTTTACTATGTTTAGGTATGGGCCTTGAATTCCCGTTCTTTCCAGGACTTTTATCATGAAGGGGTGTTGAATTTTGTCAAATGCTTTCTTAGCATGTAATGAAATGATCATGTGGTTTTTATCTTTCAGTTTGTTTATATAGTGGATTCTGTTGATGGTTTTCTCTATATTAAACCATCCCTGCATCCCTGGGATGAAGTCTACTTGATCATGGTGGGTGATTGTTTTGATTTGCTCTTGGATTCTGTTTGCAAGAATTTCATTGAGTATTTTTGAGTATAAGGGAAATTGGTCTGAAGTTCTCTTTCTTTGTTGGGTATTTGTGTGGTTTAGTTAAAAGAGTAATTGTGGCTTCATAGAAGGAATTCGGTAGTGCTCCATCTGTTTCAACTTTGTGCAAAAGTTTGGATAGTATTGGTATGAGGTCTTCTATGAAGGTCTGATAGAATTCTGCACTGAACCCATCTGGACCTGGGCTCTTTTTGGTTGGGAGAGTTTTAATGACTGCTTCTTTTCTTTAGGAGTTATGGGGTTGTTTAAATGGTTTATCTGTTTCTGATTTAACTTCAGTACCTGTTATGTGTCTAGGAAATTGTCCATTTCCTGCAGATTTTCAAGTTTTGTTGAATATAGGCTTTTGTATTAAGATCTGATGATTTTTTGAATTTCCTCTGATTCTGCTGTTATGTCTCCCTTTTCATTTCTGATTTTGTTAATTTGGATACACTCTCTGTGTCCTCTGGTTAGTCTGGGTAAGGGTTTGCCTATATTGTTGATTTTCTCAAAGAACCAGCTTTTGGTTCTGTTGATTCTCTATACAGTCCTTTTTCTTTCTACTTCGTAGATTTCAGCTCTGAGTTTGATTATTTCCTACCTTCTACTCCTCCTCTTTGTATTCACTTCTTTTTGTTCTAGAGCTTTAAGGTGTGCTGTCAAGCTGCTGACATATGCTCTCTCCTGTTTCTATCTGCAGGCACTCAGAGCTATGAGTTTTCCTCTTAGCACAGCTTTCATTGTGTCCCATAAGTTTGGGTATGTTGTACCTTCATTTTCATTAAATTCTAAGAAGACTTTAATTTCTTTCTTTATTTCTTCCTTGACCATGTTATCGTTGAGTAGAGCATTGTTCAAATTCCATGTATATGTGGGCATTCTTCCCTTATTGTTATTGAAGACCATCTTTAGCCCCTGGTGGTCTGATAGGACACATGAGATTATTTTTATCTTTCTGCATCTGTTGAGGCTTGTTTTATGACTGTATATATGGTCAGTTTTGGATAAAATACCATGAAGCGTTGAGAAGAAGGTATATCCTTTTGTTTCAGGATAGAATGTTCTATAAATATCTGTTAAGTTCATTTGGTTCATGACTTCTCTTAGTCTGTCTATGTCTCTGTTTAATTTCTGTTTCCATGATCTGTCCATTCATGAGAGTGAGGTGTTGAAATCTCCTACTATTATTGTGTGAGGTGCAATGTGTGCTTTGAGCCTTAGTAAGGTTTCTTTTATGTATGTAGGTGCCCTTGTATTTGGAGCATAGATACTTAGTATTGAGAGTTCATCCTGGTGGATTTTTCCTTTGATGTATATAAAGTGTCCTTCCTTATCTCTTTTTGATGACTTTTGGTTGAAAATTGATTTTATTCAGTATTAGGATGGCTATTCCATCTTGCTTCTTCACACCATTTGCTTGGAAAGTTGTTTTCTGGTCTTTTACTCTGAGGTAGTGTCTGTCTTTGTCTCTGAGTTGTGTTTCCTGTAGGCAACAAAATCCTGGGTCCTAATTGTATATCCAGTTTGTTAATCTGTGTCTTTTTATTGGGGAATTGAGTCCATTGATGTTGAGTAAATTAAGGAATAGTGATTGTTGCTTCCTGTTATATTTGTATTTGGAGGTGAGATTATGTTTGTTTCCTTGTCCTCTCTTTGTTTTGTTGCAAAACGATTAGTTTCTTGCTTTTTCTATGGTGTAGTTTGCCTCCTTGTGTTGGGCTTTACCATTTATTATCCTTTGTAGGGCTGGATTTGTAGAAAGATATTGTGTCAATTTGGTTTTGTCATGGAAGATCTTGGTTTCTCCATCTATGTTAGTTGAGAGTTTTGCTGGATACAGTAACCTGGGCTGGCATTTGTGTTCTCTTAGGGTCTGTATGACATCTATTCAGGATCTTCTGGCTTTCATAGTCTCTGGTGAGAAGTCTGGTGTAATTCTGATAGGTCTGCCTTTATATGTTACTTGATCTTTCCCCCTTACTGCTTTTAATATTCTTTCTTTGTTTTGTGCATTTGGTGTTTGGACTATTATGTGCCAGGAGGAGTTTCTTTTCTGGTCCAATCTATTTGGAATTCTGTAGGCTTCTTTTATGTTTAAGCCAGCCTTCTCTTTCTTTAGGTTGGGAAGTTTTCTTCTATGATTTTGTTGAAGATATTTACTGGTCCTTTGAGCTGGGAGTCTTCACTCTCTTCTATACCTATTATCCTTAGGTTTGATCTTCTCATTGAGTCCTGGATTTCCTGTATGTTTGGTGCAGTACTTTTTTTCCATTTACATTATCTTTGACAGTTGTGTCGATGATTTCTATGGAATCTTCTGCTCCTGAGATTCTCTCTCCTATCTCTTGTATTCTATTGGTCATGCTCATATCTACGGCTCCTTGTCTCTTCCTTTGGTTTTCTATATCCAGGGTTATCTCCCTTTGTGCTTTCTTTATTGCTTCTATTTCCATTTTTAATTCCTTCCCCTGTTTGATTGTGTTTTCCTCTAATTCTTTCAGGGAATTTTCTGTTGCCTCTCTATAGGCTTCTGCTTGTTTATTTGTGTTTTCCTGCATTTCTCTAAGGGAGTTCTTTATGTGTTTCTTGAAGTCCTCCATTTTCATGATCACTTGTGATTTTAAATCTAGATCTTGTTTTTCTGGTGTGTTTGAATATTCAGTGTGTGCTTTGGTGTGAGAATTGGGCTCTGATGGTGCCATGTAGCCGTGGTGTCTGTTGCTTGGGTTCCCGTGCTTGCCTCTCGCCATCAGGTTGTCTTTGGTGTTACCTTGTTCTGCTATTTCTGACACCGGCTAGACTGTCCTATATGCCTGTGTTTAGGAGTGCTGTAGACCTGTTTTCCTGTTTTCTTTCAGCTAGTTATGGGGACAGAGTGTTCTGCTTTCAGGCATGTAGTCATTCCTGTCTACTGGTCTTCAGCTGTTCCTTTTGGCGTGTGTCCTGAGTCCGCCAGGCAGGTCACTTGGAGCAGAAAAGTTGGTCTTACCTCTGGTCTTGGGTCTGAAGTCAGTCCTCAGGGGCTGCATTTCAGCTCTCCATGAGGGTAGCAACCAGAAGGGCCTGAGCCACCTTCCCGGGGTCCCTGTGTACAGGTGGCCCAGATGGCACTAAGTGTTTTCCTCTAGAGTCAGAAATGTGGGCAGAGAGTAGTCTCCTCTGGCTTCCCTGGCATGTCTACCCCTCTGAAGGTCGAGCTCTTCCTCCCATGGAATTTGCATGCAGGGAGCTGTTTGACCGGGTCCCTTCAGATCCGGCCGAAGTCTGGACCGCAGAGCACCTGCAGCTTGAGTCCTCTCTCATCTTTTTTGATAACTTTTCATTGAAAGTCGAATTTATTCGATATTAAAATGGCTACTCCAGCTTGTTTCTTTGGACCATTTACTTGGAAAGTTGTTTTGTGGCATTTTACTCTGAGGTAGTTTCTTTGTCTCTGAGATGTTTTACCTCTATGCAGCAAAATGCTAGGTCCTCTTTGCATATCCTTTCTATTAGTCCATATCTTTTTATTGGGGAATTGAGTACATTGATATTAAGAGATATTAAGGAATAGCGATTTGTTGTTTCCTGATATTTTTGTTGTTAGATATGAAATGATGTTTGTGTGTCACTCTTCTTTTGGTTTTGTTGCCAGGAGGAGATTACTTTCTTGCTTTTTCTATGGCATAGTCCTCCTTGTGCTCGAGTTTTCCATTTATTATCCTTTGTAGGGCTGGATTTGTCGAAACGTATTGTGTTAATTTAGTTTTTGTCTTGGTATCTCTATCTATGTTAATTGAGAGTTTTGCTTGATATAGTAGCCTGGACTGGCATTTGTGTTCTCTTAGAGTCTATATGACATCTTTCCAGGATCTTCTTGATTTCATAGTCTCTGGTAAGAAGTCTGGTGTAATTCTGGTAGTTCTACCTTTATATGTTACTTGCCCTTTCCCCTTTACTTCTTTTAATTGCCTTTCTTTCTTTCTTTCTTTCTTTCTTTCTTTCTTTCTTTCTTTCTTTCTTTCTTTCTTTTTGCATTTGGTGTTTTGACTATTATGTGATGGGAGCTATTTCTTTTCTGGTCCCATCTATTTGGAGTTCTGTAAGCTTCTTATATGTTCATGGACATCTCTTCCTTTAGGTTAGGGAAGTTTTCTTCTATAATTTTGTTGAAGATATTTACTGGTTCTTTAGGTTGACAATCTTCCCTCTCTTCTATACCTATGATCCTTAGGTTTGATCATCTCATTGTGTCCTATATTTCCTGGATATTTTGGGTTAGGAACTTTTTGTGTTTTACTTTTTCTTTGACCATTGTGTCAATGTTTTCTATGGTATCTTCTGCCCCTGAGATTGTTTCTTCTATCACTTGTAATTTTAAATAACATTTTTGTATTATTTTCATTTTCCTTTTGAAACAAAATATATCCATAGTGTTTGTACAGAAAACCTTTTTTTTTTTAAATTTAAAGGACAATTTTATTTGGACAGAAGCCATCATATGGAACATAGATTAATTAGGAAGTATTAAAATCCACTCTTGCCAAATGATTTAATATTAGAATATAACAGGGGAATGGGAAACACATAGCAAGTAATGCACTGCAGGGCAAGTGAAACCCTGGTGGACAGCCATATGTAGGCAAAGGTTACCTTTTCCTTACAAAGTTTTACTCACACCCACCTCTACTCCTCTCCACTACCTCCAAGAGCAAGAAGAGAAGGAGGCAGCAGTCCACACCATTTATAACACCTCAAGTGCCAGAAACAGACTGGATATGTGCTACCTAGGGGCCCTGGGTTGGAGAGATCTGTGTCAGTAAAAAAAGTTCCATGGGCAGGCCACTCCTGGGGTTGGGGTAGGGGCTGAACCGTTTGGCTAACAGTATCCAGAGTAATAAACAGGTACACAAACTAGTGAGAAGTTTTGGAAGCCACAGTAGATATCCCCCTCCTTAGATGGACACTGTGAGGCAGCTCAGCAGTCTCAGGGTATGGATCATCAGAATGAGACCACTCTGGCTCAAAAATTAGAGATCAGCATCCCAGTAGTGTCTTTTGGGGAGACAATATCTCTTGGATATAGTTTGTGCACAGCAGAACATGAAGAAGTGATGTGGAACCTGGCACATTCTGGACTCACCATGTAGACTGTGCTGTCAGCTCAGATAAACCCCTCAACATCCTCCACCCTATAGCTTTTAAGGGGCTTGTAGGCCAGAACTGGACAGACCACAGGTGGTCACTGGAAATGTTCAGGCTGCTGGAACTTGTTCTGGTACCCACAGGGATGACTTGTCCCAACATGCAAGCCCCAGGCAGTTGCCAAAACAGTTTCATAGACACAGAGACAAATAAAACCATTTTTGAGAGATGATAGCACCCACTACATTGATCTTGATGTTCAAAATCCAAGTGCAAGTTCAGGTGAGTCTTCCTCTACACTGGACAGCTAAAGGCACCAGTGTCTGCAACTTGCCTAAAGATCTACACTCCTAGCTGACCCTCCCACAGTCAGTCTGCTAGCTGATAAAACTGCAACTTCCACAACCTGGCCATCTTAGCCCATTCTAAGTACCTCCCACAAGTCATCTTTGTAGTACTGGATGAAGGTACTTAGGATGGGCCCGGACACTGCCAGATGCTAGTCTTACCAGACAGGAAAGCTAAACACATGACATCCAGTGACCACGGCCTTTTACTGGCCATGGTGATCTTCTCCCAGCCCCCACAGTGCAAGGTAGTATACTGCTGGAGTGTTCACACCATGCTTACCCTAGCCCTATTATCCAGTACCCTCCCCAATCCCATTCACTAGATACTTAATATGGTTAATGCACAAATGAAATCCTAAGTCATACCAAGGAACAGGAAAAACATTCCCTCCCATACTGCCTTCCAGGGTTAGCTGAGTATAAGCCCTTCAGCATCATCCATAAGAGTCACTTAGAGTTTATGGTTTCATTTTCCCAATATTACATCTTTGAGGATCTCAAATTCTTTCTCAAAGTCAAAACCACACATGTGAACTTCAATGTTCCCATCCTTAGAGCATCCGTACATTCCTCTTGGGAATTTCAAAATAAAAGCAGCCACTCTGCCTGGATCCAGATGTTCTTCTAAGATATCATCTGTCTCCAGGGGTTGATATGACATGATGATCCAGCACCTGCCTCTGTGGGCTACTTCACATTATTGTACAGCATGAGTTTTGTTTCCAGGCAATTCTGTAGAAGGCTATCGACTGTGTTCCCAGTACTCCTAATTTGGATACCAAGTCATCAAGCTTCTCACCTCACTCTAACAAAGACTCCATGGTTATGCCAAATGATTTTGGTCTTGTCAGTTCAGCTTGTAATTATGGGATCAGCTTCTTGGCAGTTCTGGTATCTTGTAGCAGGGGATCCTACTGGCCAGTCTATTCTATCAACCTGCTTGAAGAATTCATCTAGTACCCTCTCCAGTAAAGTAAAGGCCACTCTGGAAAGGTATACATTGTTAGCAATGACCACACCTGCAAGACCATCACTCCGGATGTAGACATGGCAAAAATATGCTTGTTCTTTGACAGAATCTCTGCTGCCTTTTGCTGAGCATTCCGCAACCAGTTGACTTGTAAAGGTCATGAATTCCTGAACACTGAACCTCTGGAAGAAACTGAAGGAAGACATGTTGTACACACCTTTGAACATCTGCTTTTGGTTTGCTCTTGTAAAGGACACAGGCTCTACAGCTTCATGGTGCCTCATTTTCGGGTTTCCTGCAGACCCCAGACCTGCTCACAGGAGCGGGATCTATAGTACCTTAGAACAGCCTCGACTGGCTGCTGATGGGCCTGGGATAGCTTCTTCCAAAACTTTCTTTTTATTAACATTGTTATAAAATATTTTAATCAGACATTGGTAAAATAGTATCTTTGCTGTCAAAAGCCTGTTGACAGAAAAATTATGAGCTTGGTGTTTTATTACATGAATTAATTTCTGCATTACTTCAAATTAAACACTAAAATTTAGAGCGAATCTTCAGTTGTATTTTGTTCATTAATTTATTTATTCATTTTATATCCCTATTGTAGCCCCCTCCATCCTTTCCTCCTAGTTCCACCTTTTCTCCTACCCCCACCCCAACTCTGCTGGAAACCAATTCATCCTGGCACATCAAATCTCATCAGACAAGGCAACCCAGCTAGAAGGAAAAAGGGGTCCACAGCCTGGCAACAGAGTCCAACTCAGAAATAGCCCCTGCTTCAATTCTTAGGGGACCCACATGAAAACCAAGCTCCACATCTGCTACCTATGTGTAGGGGGCCTAGATTCATTCCATGCATATTGTTTGATTGGTGGTTAAGTCCCCGAGCCCCCCAAGGGCCCAGATTAGTTGGCTCTGTAAGTCTTCTTAGGGTGTTCTTGACCCCTTTGGCTCCTTCAATCCTACTCCATCACTCTTTCACAAGTCTCCCTGAGCTCTGCTTAGTGTTTGGCTGTGGATAGCTACATCTGTTTCCATTCACTGCTGGATGAAGCTTCTCAGAATACAGTTGTGCTAGGCTCCTGTCTGCGAGCATAGCAATCATTAATAGTGTCAGGGGTTGGTTCTCTCCCATGGGGTGTATCTCAAGTTAAAAGAAAGTGTGCCACACCCCTAAATCTCAAGGCCAGACAGACAGAATGCAGAATTCTCCAAGACTTTCAAAGAAGAATTAATGTCAATAGTTCTTAAACTATTCCTCAAAATATAAACAGAAGGAACATTGCCCAATTCTTTTTATGAGGCCAGAATTACCCTGATACCTAAACTACACAAAGACCCAACAAAGAAAAAGAATTACAAGCCAATTTTCCCTTATGAATACAGATGCAAAAATTCTCAATAAAGTACTTGCAAACCAAGTAGAAGAACACACTGAAAGATTATCCACCATGATTAAGTAGACTTAATCCTAGAGATTCAGGGATGGTTCAACATATGTAAGTTGATAAATGTATCTTACCATATTAAAAACTCAAGAAATCACCTCACTAGATGGAGAAAAGCCTGTGATAAAAATCCAATACCTCTTCATAATAAAAGTCCTACAGAGATTAGGGATACAAGGGACATACCTCACCATAATAAAGCAGTTTAGAGCAAGCCTATAGCCAACATCAAATTAAATGGAGAGAAACTCAAAGCAATTCTACTAAAAAAAGCAGGAACCAGTTAAGGTTGTTCATTCTCTCCATAGCTAGTCAATATATAGCACTTGAAGTTTTAGCTAAAGTAATAAGACAATTGAAGGAGATCAAAGGAATATAAATTAGAAAAGAAGATGTCAAAATATCTTTATTTGCAGATGATATGATAGTGCACATAAATGATTCAAAAAATTATCTGAGAAACTCCTACAGCTAATAAATACTCCCAACAAAGTAGCTGGATACAAAATTAATGTGAAAAATCAGTAGCCTTCATATATATATATATATATATATATATATATAAATGACCAAAATAATTGAGAAAGAAAGAAATCAGGGAAATAACAAATAACAATAACTATAAATAATATGAACTATCTTTGAGATAGCTTTAACCAAGCAAGTGAAATACTTGGATGATAAAACTTTAAGACTTTGAAGAAATAATTGAAGAAGATATTCATAAGATGGTAAGATCTTCCATGCTCATGGATCAGTGGGATGAACATTGTAAAAATGACCATCCTACAAGAATTAACCAACAGATTAAATACATCACGATTCCAACACAAATTTTCACTGAACTTGAAAGGATAATCTCCAGCTTATATGGAAACACATATACACACAAACATAAAAATTAAAAAAATAAATCAGGACAACTAAAACAATCCTGGATAATAGAAGAATTGCTGATGGAATCATCATTTGCAATTCCAAGTTGTACTTCAGAGCTACAGTAATAAAAACCATATGGTATAGTAATAAAAGCAGCATAAAAAAAGGCATGTTCGTTCAGGCAATAGAATTGAAGACCCAGGCATAAGTCCAAGCATCTATGGATATCTGAGTTTTGTGATAAAGAAACCAGAAATACAGCCTTTGCCTGCACCCAGAGGTGAGAACCAGTCCCCTGAGCTCTGACACACTTGAGAGCAGAGGTAAGACTAGCCCTTCTGTTCCGAGGGACTGCCTGGAGCCCTCAGGATACAGGAACTCAGGGAGCAGTCTGGGACAGGATCCTTCCCGTTTCTGCATGAGCCTGGAGCTGACCTTGTGACACAGATTTCTGTACCCAGATCCCACTGGGAGAAAGCCAGTCTCCAGGAGTGCTGACACACAGGCTTATGGGAGGGTCAAGCCACTGTCAGAGACAGCAAGAACAGCTAATACCAGAGACAACCAGATGGTGAGAGGCAGGATTCTAAGCAACAGAAACCAAGACTACTTGGCACCATCAGAGCCCAGTTCTCCCACCAAAGCAAATACAGGATATCTAAACACACCAGAAAAGCAAGATTTGCATTCAATAATCATATCTCATGATGATAATAGAGGACATTAAGAAGAACATAAATAACTCCCTTAAGGAAATACAGGACAACACAGGTAAACAAATAGAAGCATTTAAGAGGAAATACAAAAATCTCTTAAAAATTACAGGATAACACAACCAAACAGGTGAAGGAATTGAACAAAACTATCCAGGATTTAAAAATAGGAATAGAAACAATATAGAAATCACAAAAGGAGACAAGCCTGGAGATAGAAAACCTAAGAAAGAGATCAGGAGTCATAAAAGGAAGCATCACCAACACAATACAAGAAATAGAAGAGAGAATCTCAGGAGCAGAAGATACCATAGAAAACATTGGCACACCGTCAAAGAAAATATAAAAGGCAAAAAGCTCCTAACTCAAAACAACAAGGAGATTAAACCTAAAGATAATAGGTATAGAAGAGAGCAAAGATTCCCAACTTAAAGGCACAGTAAATATCTTCAACAAAATTATAGAACAAAACTTCCCTAACCTAAAGAAAGAGATTCCCATAAACATACAAGAAGACTATAGGACTCCAAACATATTGGACCAGAAAAGAAACTCCTCCCATCACATAATATTCAAAACATCAAATGCATACACATGAAAAAGAATATTAAAAGCAGTAAGGGAAAAAGGTCAAGAAACATATAAAGGCAGACCTATTAGAATTACACCAGACTTCTCGCCAGAGACTATGAAAGCCAGAAGATCCAGGGCAGATGGCACACAGACCCTAAGAGAACACAAATAGTAGTCCAGGCTATTATATCCAGTAAAACTCTCAATTAACATAGATGGAGTAACCAAGATATTCCATGACGAAACCAATACACCCAAGAGGAATAGAAGGCAGGAAATAGTCAAACTCAGGGCTGAAATCAATGAAGTAGAAACAAAAAGGATTATACAAAGAATCAACAAAATGAGGAGCTGGTTCTTTGAGAAAATCAACAAGATAGATAAACAGTTAACCAGACTAACCAGAGGGCACAGAGAGTATATTCAAATTAACAGAAAAAATCAGAAATGAAAACGGGGACATAACAACAGAATCTGAGGAAATTAAAAAAAAATCATCAGATCCTACTACAAAAGCCTATATCAACAAAACTTGAAAATCTGGAGGAGATGGGCCATTTCCTAGACAGATAACAGGTACTGAAGTTAAATCAGAAACAGATAAACCATTTAAACAACCCCATAACTCCTAGAGAAGCAGTCATTAAAACTCTCCCAACCAAAAAGAGCCCAGGTCCAGATGGGTTCAGTGCAGAATTCTATCAGACCTTCATAGAAGACCTCATACCAATACTACCCAAACTTTTGCACAAAATTGAAACAGATGGAGCACTACCGAATTCCTTCTATGAAGCCTCAATTACTCTTTTACCTAAACCACACAAATACCCAACAAAGAAAGAGAACATCAGACCAATTTCCCTTATACTCAAAAATACTCAATGAAATTCTTGCAAACAGAATCCAAGAGCAAATCAAAACAATCACCCACCATGATCAAGTAGACTTCATCCCAGGGATGCAGGGATGGTTTAATATAGAGAAAACCATCAACAGAATCCACTATATAAAAACAAACTGAAAGATAAAAAACCACATGATCATTTCATTAGATGCTGAGAAAGCATTTGACAAAATTCAACACCCCTTCATGATAAAAGTCCTGGAAAGAATAGGAATTCAAGGCCCATACCTAAACATAGTAAAAGCCATATACAGCAAACCAGTGGCTAACATTAAACTAAATGGACAGAAACTTGAAGCAATCACACTAAAACCAGGGACTAGACAAGGCTGTCCACTCTCTCCCTACTTATTCAATATAGTTCTTGAAGTTCTAGCCAGAGCAATCAGACAACAAAAGGAGGTCAAGGGGATACAGATTGGAAAAGAAGAAGTCAAAATATCACTATTTGCAGATGATATGATAGTATATTTAAGTGATCCCAAAAATTCCACCAGAGAACTACTAAACCTGATAAACAACTTCAGGAAAGTGTCTGGGTATAAAATTAACTCAAAAAGATCAGTAGTCTTCCTTTACTCAAAGGAATAACAGGCTGAGAAAGAAATTAGGGAAATGATACCCTTCACAATAGTCCCAAATTATATAAAATACCTTGGTGTGACTCTAACCAAGCAAGTGAAAGATCTGTATAACAAGAACTTCAAGTCTCAGAAGTCGGAAAGACCTCCCATGCTCATGGATCGGCAGGAATAATATAGTAAAAATGGCCATTTTGCCAAAAGCAATCTACAGATTCAATGCAATCCCCATCAAAATTCCTACTCAGTTCTTTATAGAGATAGAAAGAGCAATTTTCAAATTTATTTGGAATAACAAATAACCAAGGATATCTAAAACTATCCTCAACAATTAAAAAACTTCTGGGGGAATCACCATCCCTGACCTCAAGCAGTGTTATAGAGCAATATTCATAAAAACTGTATGATATTGGTACACAGACAGGCAGATAGATTAGTGGAACAGAATTGAAGTCCCAGAAATGAACCCACATACCTATGGTCACTTGATCTTTGACGAAGGAGCTAAAACCACCCAATGGAAAAAAGATAGCATTTTCAACAAATGGTGCTGGCTTAACTGGAGGTCAGCATGTAGAAGAATGCAAATCAGTCCATTCTTATTATCCTGTAGAAAGCTTAAGTCCAAGTGGATCCAGGACCTCCACATCAAACCAGATACTCAAATTAATAGAAAAAAGTGGGGAAGAGTCTCGAACATATGGGCACTGGGGTAATTTTCTGAACAGAACACCGATGGCTTATGCTCTAAGATCAAGAATCGACAAATGTGACCTCACAAAACTGCAAAGTGTCTGTAGGGCAAAGGACACTGTCATTAGGACAAAGTGGCAACCAAAAGATTGGGAAAAGATCTTTACCAGTCCTCCATCTGATAGAGGACTAATATCCAAAATATACAAAGAACTCAAGAAGTTAGAGTTTAGAGAGCCAAATAACCCTATTAAAAATGCAGCACAGAGCTAAACAAAAAATTCTCAGCTTAGGAATATCTAATGGCCAAGGAGCACCTAAAGAAATGTTCAACATCCTTAATCATTAGGGAAATGCAAATCAAAACAAGCCTGAGATTCTGTGTCACACCAGTGAGAATGACTAAGATAAAAAACTCAGGTGACAGCAGATGCTGGCAAGGATGTAGAGAAAGAGGAACACTTGTCCTTGTTGGTGGGACTGCAAACTGGTACAACCACTCTGGAAATAAGTCTGGAGTTTCCTCCGAAAATTGGATATTGGACTCCCTGAGGATTCAGCTATACCACTCTTGGGCACATACCCAAAAGATGCTCCAACATACAACAAAGACACATGCTCCACTATGTTCATAGCAGCCTTATCTATAGTAGCCAGAAGCTGGAAATAATCCACTTGCCCTTCAACAGAGGAATGGATACAGGAAATATGGTACATCTACACAGTGGAATACTACTCAGCTATCAAAAACATTAACTTCATGAAATTTGTAGGCAAATAGATGGAACTAGAAAATATCATCCTGAGTGAGGTAACCCAATCACAGAAAAACATACATGGTATGCAGTCATTGACAAGTGGATATTAACCCAAAAGTTTGAATTACCCAAGATGCAATCCACAGACCACAGGAATCTCAAGAGGTAGGATGACCAAAATGCGCATGCTTCTACTTCTTAAAAGCGGGAACAAAAATATCCATAGGAGGGGATATTGAGGTAAGTTTTGGAGCAGAAACTGAAGGAATGGCCTTTCAGAGCCTGCCTCACATGTGGCCCACACATATACAGCCACCAAAACTAGATAAGTTTGATGAAGCTAAAAAGTCCATGCTGAAAGGGACTGGATGTAGATCTGTCTTGAGAGACACAACCACAGCATGTGAAATACAGAGGTCAATGTTAGCAGCAAACCTTGAACTGAGAATGGGACCCTCTTTGGGGGAATTAGAGGAAGGATTGAAAGAACTGAAGGGACTTACAATCCCTTAAGAAGAACAATGGCAACCAACCAGAGCTTCCTATACATGGACTGACTTAGGGCTCCAACTGTATATGTAGCAGAGAATAGCCTTGTTGGGGTACCAGTGTAAGTGGAAGCCCTTGGTCCTGCCAAGGTTGGACCCCCAGTGCAGGGGAATGTTGGGAGGGCAGTAAGGGGGGTGAATTCTGGGAGCACCCTTATGGGGGAGGGGGAGAGGATAAGAGGCTTATGGACAGGAAATGAGGAAAGGTGGTAGCATTTGAACTATAAATAAAGAAAATCCAATAAAAATAAAGAAGCACATGCAGACAGAAATGTGATATAGCTCTCTCCCGAGAGGCTCTTCCAGAGCATGACAAATATAGAAGTTAATGGTTGCAGCCAACCATTCACCTGAGAATGGGGATCCCTTTGGAGGAGTTAGAGAAAGGATTGTATGAGCTGAAGGGGTTTGCAACCCCATTATAAGAGCAATACCAACCAACCAGAGCTCCAAGTGACTAAACCACCATCCAAAGAGTACACATGGACAGACTCATGGCTCCAGCTGCATATGTAGCAGAAGATAGCCTTGTTGGGCACCAAGGGTAGGAGAAGCCCTTGTTCCTGCCAAGGCTGGACCCCCAGTGCAGAGGAATATTCAGGCAGGGAGGCAGGAAGGGGTGGGTGGTTTGGGTTGGGGAACACCCTCATAGAAGGTGATGGGGGATGGTATAGGGGGTTTATGGACAGGAAACCTGGAAAGGTTTTGCAATCTAAGCAAAAAAATATCCAATAGGAAAAGAAATATAGAAATAAAAAAAAACCAGAAATACATACACCCCCAAAATGACAGCATCTTCTACCACTGGTGCCAGTCAATCTGAATGATTGCATGTAGAATGGTACAAATAGATTCATACTTATCACTCCACACCAACCTTAACTCCAAGTGGTTGGAAAACATGAACATAAAAGTAGAAGCACTGAGTCTAATAGAAGAAAAAATTGGGGGGTGGTAGCTTTCAAGTCATCGGTACAGAAAATGACCTCATGAATAGGGATACCAATTGTGCATTCAGTAAGATAAACAATAAATGGTTCCTCATGAAACAGAAAATCTTTGATATATCAGAGGACACCATCATTTGTTTCAAACAGCATGTTACAGAATGGGAAAAGGTTTTTACTGAAAACACATCTAATAGATGGCTAATATCTCTCTCTCTCTCTCTCTCTCTCTCTCTCTCTCTCTCTCTCTCTCTGCCTATATCTTCAAAAAACTGGACATTAAAAACAAATAACCCAATTAAAAATGGGGTTCCAAAGGGAGTTCCCAAAAGAGGGAACACAAATGGCTGAGAAACAAGGAAATGCTCTGCACCATCAGTCATTAGGGAAATGTAAATCAAAGCCACTTTGAGATTTCGTCTTACACCAGCCACTATGGCCAAGATCAATAAACAGCTCATGCTGGCAAGGATAAGGAGTAAGAGGAATACTTATCCATTGCTGGTGGGAATGCAAACTCATGCAGCCATTATGGAAATCAGTATGATTGTTCCTCAGAAAGCAGGGAATCAATCTACCTCAAGATCCTGTTTTATGACTCTTGGGTTTATACACAAAAGATGCTTATACAATCACAGAGTCACTTGCTTAACCATGTTTATTGCTACTCTATTCATAAAAGCCAGAAATTGGAAACAGCCTAGCTGTCCATTAAAGGATGAATAGATAAATAAAATGTGATATTTTTGCATAATCTAGTATTGTTCAGCTGTAAAAAAAATCAAAATCATGAAATTCACAGGCAAATGCATAGTGCTAGAGAATAAAATCATTTGGGTGAGATAATTCATATCCAAAAAGACAAATATGGTATGTATTTGCTTTTATGTAGGTGTTAGTTGTTAGGTCTTTGATAAGCAAGCTACAACTACAATTCTTGTAACTATAGAGGTTGAGTATAGAGTAAGGGACTACTGGGGAAGGGTCAAGGGGGCAACTAAAACAGGAGGATAAAATGGGAAGGGGAGAAAAGAATGGAGGTGGGAATAAAGGGAGGGGCAGTCAAAACTAAGGTCCATTTGATAAGTCATATGGAAACCCAATACAGTAGAACCTTCCTAAAAATATGCACACATGAAGGAGATCTAAATGGAATGTGAAAATAATGGGGACAATAAAGTCCCAAAGGGACATCTTTCATCACCAAAAAAATCCTCTAATGCCTGGAATAGGATACATATAACTGTTATTGGCCAAAGGGCCAATATAGGAACTTCTAGATAACTTAGACTATTGTCAAGGTTATTGATTGTTCTCCATAAACTGATGGGAAGTCATATTGGTAAATACAACATCTATCTATCTATCTATCTATCTATCTATCTATCTATCTATCTATCTATCTATCTATCATTGAACATGAAGAAGACTAGTTGATGCGTACTTAGAGATTTCACCCTTACTGGCTAGTCTTCATGGTACTGGAAGGCACTCTGTATGCTACCAACAAAGAAAGGTAACCACCAATCCAGCTACAAACCCTTTGATCTAAAAGGGTGACCTGCCTACAAGTTATGCTGGTGCCATAGTGGCATAAAAGTTGTGGAAGTAACCAACACTATCTGATCATAATTAAGGACTACTTCATTAGATGGAATAACCATGTCTGACATTCCTTGGGTGGCTAAGAACCTGAGATTAGATAGGCCAGGGATCTAGGGGAAATCCTTATACTACTGTTCTGCTAAAGGAACACAGCAAAAACATTATTCTCAATGACATTCTGCTAGACTCATAGATCAGTGTCTTGCTTGACCATCATCAGAGAAGATTCGTCCTTCAGTAGATGGGAACAAATAGAGATTTACACAACTGGATTATGTGCACAGAGTGAGAGAACTTAGAAAACTCGTTCCTAAATGTGATGTCTCCATCAATTTCCTCCCCTCAGGACTAAAGACTGCAGAAGAGGAGGTGGAAAGGTTGAAAGAGCCAGAGGGGATACCAGACACCAAGGAAAGAAGGCCTTCTAGAAAGAACACAGAGACAAAGTTTGGAGCAGAGACTGAAGGAATGGTCATTCAGAGACTGCCCCACCTGGGGAGTCAACCCATATCCATACATTCATCAAACCCAGACAATATTGCTGATGCCAAGAACTGCATGCTGACAGGAGCCTGATATAGCTGTCTCCTGAGAGGCTGTGCCAGAGTCTGACAAATACAGAGGCAAATGCTCACAGCCAACCATTGAACTGAGAATGGGGTCCCCATTGGAGGAGTTAGAGAAAGGATTGAAGGAGTTGAAGGGGTTTGCAACCCCATAAGAACAACTATACCAACCAACCAGAGTTCCCAGGGACTAAACCACCATCCAAAGAGTACACATGGACAGACCCCTGGCTCCAGCTGCATATGTAGCAGAGGATGGCTTTGTTGGGCACCAATGGGAGGAGAAGTCCTTGTTACTGCTAAAGCTGGACCCCCCCAGTGTAGGGGAATGCCAAGGCTGGTTGGCAGGAAGTGGTGGGTGGATGGAATAGGAACACCCTCATAGAAGAAGAGGGATGGGTGATGGGATAAGTGGTTTATGGACAGGAGGATGGGAAAGGGGATAACATTTGAAATGTAAATAAATAAAATCCAATAAAAAAGAAAGAAGAACAGGATTCACACATATACAAACACACAGAGATGGAAACAGCATGCACAGGTTCTCCACAAGTCTAAGTCAGATTGTGGTCTCAGTGCCAAGAGTGGAAATGGACACAGGCCCCCATATCTAACCTAGAAGCTACCTCCAATTGACAACCACTTGCAAAGGAAAATTTAGTTTTCTCCAATGGAGCCTTGCTGGATATGCCAACTTTGTTGGTTTGAATAGGAATGGCCCTCATAGGCTCATGCAATTGAATGCTTCACCGCAGTGGAGTGGAACTCTTAGAAAGGCGTATAATGATTGGAAAGTGTGGCCTGCTTAGAGAAAGTGTGTCACTGGGGGTCAGCTTTGAGCTTTCAAAAGCCCATGCCAGGCTGAGTTCCCCCACACCCCTGCTTGTAAATCAGGATGTAGCTACTACTCCAGCTCCATGTCTGCTTGTGTGCTGCCATGCTACCCACCACAAACTTTTGCTTATATATTACGTTTTCTGATTTTTCTACATGCGTTTCTTTTGTTTTTTCTTTGGCTCTTTTTTTTTCTGTTTGTTGTTTTGTCCCATTCTGGTTTGTTTTTATTTTACCTTATTTTAAATTTATTGTTGTTATTCATTTGTTTTAGATGCCTATCAGTATTGTAATGAGAGGAAGAAAATGTGTGGACGTGGATGGGGGAGTGAGGAGAATCTGGGAGGAGTTGGGGGATGGGAACCATAATCATAATATATAAAAGTATATTTTCGATAAAAGGTTAAAATGATTTTTCCGTAAAAGGCAAACTCTGACTTTATTGGAGTACAATTGAAATGATTTGCTTCATAAATATGATGATCATATTTCTGAAGGAGGCTTTTAGTTAGTGAGAAGGGAGGGAACTAAAAATAGAACCCACCCTCAGCTTCTTCTTTGTGCTTTGGGAATCCTTTGCTGTCCTAAATGAAATGAATTCACACTCCGAGAAGTTCTCAGAGAACAATAGGAGTGGTTGAATGAAGCTGAGCATATGACACCACAAAGATAATTTTCCTTAAAAAAAAAAAAAGATGAGACGTTGTGACAAAGATGAAGCAATATAAACCTCCACAAATAATAAAAGAAGAAGCAACTAAAATTTACCACCAGTGAGGACTGAGTGCCGTTTATGGCAGCTGACCACAATACTAAATATTAAGGGCTATGTGTGACATTAATCTTCTTTTCAACTTAATTATATCTGGGTTTTGTGAAGGTATTTCCTGAAAAAAGAAACAAAAGAGATTCCTTTTCCCCGAGTGGATAGAGTGGCCCAGGTATCAGGAGTCTGAGGGAAAATCAGGGCTGCTTCTCCCCACCCCCTTGCTCCTCGTTGGTAAGGAAGTCCATGCATTTTGCTGTTGTTGCTGTTGCTGCTGCCATCTTTCTCTGTCATGGGATCATTTGTATGATGCTGGAAGATGGACATGTAGTCCCCCTGAATTCTTTGTTCCTGCAGGCTCCATATGGATAATACAGTTTTATAAAGGTGTTGTACTTAATTTTCCTTGGTTTCCCTCAAATAAATGAAAAAGGTTTGGAATCGAATTGCGGGCTTCAGATGGATGACTTTTACTCTCTTGAAAGAGATAGCTCATAAAGTATTGTTATAAGGTTAAGGATGGAAATGATGGATATTAATAACAAGTTAGAGACACTACTTCCTTTTGAATTACAGTTTTTATTCTATTACCATTATTTGTGTGGAGAGTATGTGTGTATATGAGTTTACATATGTATGTGCATGCATGTGTGTGGATGCCAGAGGTCAACATTAGATTCCTTTGTTAATCATTTTTCACTTTTTTGAGACAAACTTTCTGCTTGTTTCGCAGGGCCCATATTCAGTTATATATGATACTGATTTTCTACAACTGTTTAACATTTTGCTATGAAATCAAGACATTAGTCATTTTCCACTTGTTTCCATCTCCTCTTGTGGTTCTCTTCATTACCATACTGCTTTCATGCTGTGCTAGCTTATGAAACAGTGATATTATGCTTAGCAGCCCTCCTCCCGACAGTTATTTGAAATGTCTACTGAAGTGTGTTCTTTGTATCTTGCCTGTTGGGTGGCCACATATTCTCCATCCCTAAGCCTTTAGTTCTATATCCTCTTATGAGTCTCAAGTTCATCTTCAAGTGGACTCATCAAGAGTGCTCATGGGCCTGTGTCACTGAGCTCCTTTATGCTGGTGAACAGCTCTCTGCTGCCTCTTGGCTTGAATATCATCTTGAGTGGGTGTCACATTCTCTTCTGTAGAATGTCCCACTCATTCCTCCATTATCATCTGACTTTCATTGTCACTACAGAAATGCAACGCTTTTCTTCCTGTTTTGTTGAGTGTTTGCTTTTTCTTACTGAAGTGTTTTCTTTTATCCTTGATTTCTTTTTGTTGCATTATGTGCTTGTGCATTTATTTGTGTGCATGTTTATGAGTATGCTCATGTTTGTATGCATATGTTACAGTGTGTCTACATATGCACATGTGTACAAGTATGTGCTTGGTATTGCAATATTGTGCAAACATGTCTTACATTCTAAGATACTGGAACTTTTGCTGGCTCTCACAGCCGGAGATAGTAATAGACTTTGAGGTCACTTAAGATTACACTCCTACTGTGTACTCAGCCTGTTTGTTTAACTTGCTTTTAAGAGAACAGTGTAACAGCCAACCTTACTTCTTTTGGACTTCCCATCCAATAAACTTTTACAATTAAACTAATGAATACCTACAATAATCTCAAGTTACTTACTCTTTCCTGCTTATCACCAAGAATAATGCATGTATATTGTTTGTTAAAACATGTAAATGCAGAAGTTGAAAGCAATAGTCTAAAGTGAATATCCACTATAAATATTGAACAAAACATTTGGCTATTTCTTGATAAACATTAATGTATGTGGTACTGCTGTCTGTGTCAGTTGGGGTCAGTTGAAGTCAGTGACTTGGTCCTTACTATGACTTCCCTGGGGTGCTTTCTGCATTGTTCAATAGACAGAGCAGAACCCTTGTTATGAACACACACACACACACACACACACACACACACACACACACAGAGTCTCACAGATAGGGGAAGATGCTAGCACAGACAGAGTTTCACAAGACAGCCCCACGAAGGCACAGATATAGACTTATACTATAGACAGAAAAGGGACAGAAGATACAGAAACATGAAGTATATAACTCAGATCTGAACTATGTTAAATGACTCCTAAGGGAAGTGCTTATTTATTTGTTCAATGTGATACCAGTGCATTATTGGAGACTTGGAGTAAATCAGAAATGTATTTAATCCACAAAGGTGTTTGTGTTTATATAGGAGCTGTGTCAACCTTCGGTGTCATTCTTCATGTGCCATCTACCTTGTTTTCTTTTAATTAAAAAATTAAAAGGTTTTCTTCCTGTTTTTCCATTTTTCTTAATTTTTTTGGTCAGTGCTTTTTTCATTTTTTGCCATCCTTTTATATTTGAGACAGGATCTCTCACTGGGACCTGATCTTGCCAATTAGCATATGCTGGCTTGGTCAGTGAGTTCTAGAGATCTGCCTGCCCCTCCCCCTCCAGCACTGGTATTACCAGGCTGTAGCATTATGCCAGGTTTAAAAGGGGAATTATCATTATTTTTATATTTTTATGAATATATACAAAATACTTTGATGCTATACTATTCACCCTTATTACTCTCTTTGATATCTTTCTCAGTCATGCTAATTCCCTTCTTTCCAACCAGTTCTCTCTTGTCCTCATGACTTTTTGTGTATATAGATCTTCTGCAATTGGCCAAAGCTGCTGTGAGTTCATAATTTCATGTCCATGTCATAGCCAAAGTCAGAGTTTCACCAGTCTCCCCTACATTCTTGAGCTCTTAGATTCTTTCAGCCTTTCTTCTATGTTGTTTCTTGAGCTCTGGACAAAGGTGATATAATGTTCCATTGAGGAATGGACCTCAAGTACAACCAGAAAGTGATTTATTACTCTACCGTTACAACATTCATACCACTAGTGCATCAATGGGCACATCTTGTCTGTCAGGTCAGTATTGTAGCATGCAGAATCTACTACTCAGTAAAACTATTGATGATTTTTCTTTCCCAGTGGTCTGAACAAACACCTTCCAAAAACCAAGAAACCTAGCTTGGAGAGAGGAAACTTCTAACAGGGTTGTTCCTTCAATAACTCATTGCTTGGGAACAGCATTATCTACCCATGCAGGATACCTCTATTAAAATATTTTACACACACACACACACACACACACATGCCACATCATTGAAGTTCTAATGTAACAAGTCCAGTGGAACTTTACTACTACTACAACTTCTTCTTCTTCTTCTTCTTCTTCTTCTTCTTCTTCTTCTTCTTCTTCTTCTTCTTCTTCTTCTTCTTCTTCTTCTTCTTCTTCTTCTTCTTCTTCTTCTTCTTCTTCTTCCTTTCTCTTCTTCTTCTTCTTCTTCTTCTTCTTCTTCTTCTTCTTCTTCTTCTTCTTCTTCTTCTTCTTCTTCTTCTTCTTCTTAACACCATTACTGTTGCTGCTATTTTTTGTTTTATATTATTGCATATGGGTGTTTGACTGCAGGTATATCTGTGCATTATGTACATGCCTATTATACCCACAGAGATCAGAAGAGGCATCAGGTTCCCTAGTTCTAGAATTACAGATGGTTATGAACTACCATGTAGGTGCTGAGAATCAAACCTGGGTCCTCTGAAAGAATCATCAATGCTTTTAACCATTGAGTCATCTCTCTAGCTCAGTTATATGAAATTTCTAAGGAAAAAACCCATTGTCATTTCTCCCATTTCCACAGAAATATATATAACTTGAGAACATGACATTTGCCTTTTGTATTAAAGCCTGCTGATATTAAAAATCCTACTGCATGATCTCAACATATTTTTCCATTTATTGATGATTCTCTTCCTAAATCAATACTATTGTACATTTTGATGGTATTATTATACAATTGCCATTTTTATCTATGGGTAAATCAAGGCACTAAATAACCAATTCTATTGCTATTTCCGGCTTTGAGTCTTAGTTTTATTACCACCATCTGAAAGATTGACTTGTTCCAAGCAGTCCATTTCTAAGATAGCTTTCTTACAACTTGGTGTTGGCAACTTGATTCCTTTCTAAATAGACTCTCTATGTGGATGCTTGAGCCACCTCACAACATTGGAATTGACTGTGCTCTGAGCCAGCATTGGTGATTCAACAGGAAAGCTAGTATCGCTTGCTAACAACTCTGTAATATCAGAAATAGATGCCTCTTTAATTAAGTATTCAATTGTAGTCACAGATCCCAGGCTGGTACTTTGAGAGATACTGGAAGCTTGTTCTTTAGGGCAGTGGTTCTCAGTCTGTGGTTGCAACCCCTTTGACAGACCTCTAGTTCCAAAAAAATTATATTAGAATTCATAACAGTGGACAAATTACAATTATGAAATATCAACAAAATATTTTTTTGGATGGGGGCATCACCACAACATGAGGAACTGTATTAAAGGATCATAGCATCAGGAAGGGTGAGAACTACTGCTTAAAGTTTACAGGTAATTTGTTAAAGAGTGCTAGCTAACAGTTGCGTTCAATCCAACTTTAGTTCCACCTCCACTTTCATTTTTGGAATAATGCAGAGAAAAATGCACCCAGATATAGTTGCTTTAAATGAAAACTATTTATCATTATTTCTCAAGGTTTATGCGATTCGGTAATTAAGCAGTTGTTCAATGTGGCAATTGAACAACTACAGTTGTTCGTGAGAAAGCAGAGTAATTTCACCTGAAGATATGATTATCTAAAAGCTTGTCTGGCTGAATAATTTGTTTCCATTGTGGGTCTTTCATATATTGGTGTTGGCAAGTTGATTTCTTTCTGGGTTGGCTTCCCATGTGGATGCTTAAGTAACCTCATCACTTGGTGGCTGACTGCCCTCTGAGGTAGCTTTGGTAAGGGACGTAGATAAATTCATGGCTTCAACTTGCCACCTTTAAGTAAACTTTGTCATTTTCACAAAATAATCTTATTTTGAGTCCATATACTTTCATTTAATTGGTAAAATATGCTGCAAAGTGTGAAACAGACAAACCAATTTAAAAAGTGATTATTTTCAGGGTGTGTGCTTTATGTGGTAGACCTTTTCAATACTTATTCGCCTTCTCACTTTGTCTGTGATGTTCATAGAGCAAACATTAGGAGAAGTTGAAACAAGTAGCAGGTGTGTATTACGAGAGCACCCTCTTCTTCCTCACATTTTCCCCTTAGAAACAAGATCAGATAGGAAATCAAAGCAGAGCAGTACTTTACATTTGATAAAATAAGAAAGAGCAGCACCGAGGTTGTATTCTCACGAAATTCTATTTTCCTGTGGAGCTTTTAGGATTTCCCTAAGTACTTTAAATGACTACTATCATTGTCTTGTCCTGCATATATCTTAGATTATTTTCATGAAGTCTTTAATGAGAAATAAAAACAATTACTCGGCCAGACAGATAAATACTTCTCAGAGGAAAATCTCTATGCCTTCCAAGCAAGTGGTGATTATGCAGAGATCTCACATATTTTTTTTTGACAATGTGTGGTTTCACAAACTTTATCATTTCCATGTTGGACAGCTTTTCCTAGCTTTTCAAGGTTTTGTTACAGGCAGACAGGTGACCACTTGCTATACTAATGTTGAAACCTCCAGAGTGATGTTTGCTTCTACTGAGCCCAAATCAGCTCCAAAGATACTGGTGCTTTCCCTTTAGGGAGCACAGATCACAGACCTGTCTTTGAAAAGCAGGAATGTAAATATTTCAGAAATAAGATAGCAGATGAGTTCCTCCCTCGGGGTAAGAAAAAGCCTTCTGAAAAAGCTGCCTGCTTGATTTTCTCTCCCAGGACCTGGAGGCTCATGTAAATGAATTGCAGTGAAGTAAAAGTACATGGCATATTGTTTTCTATTTCTATTTAAAAAGCAGATATAGTGGTTGAAGTGATAGCCAAGTCAATAAAATTTTAGCCATGTAAGCATGAGAACCAGAGTTTGATTCCCAGAACCCTTGTCAAACACTGGGTACAGTGGTATGTATCAGTGTTTGTGATATAGAGATAGGACGACTTTGCAGCTTGTTATCCAGCTGTCTAGAGTAATTAATGACATTCTGGCTCAATGAAAGACCTTATTTTTAAAATACGGTGGAGATCCACTACAAAAACACCTAATGTCTTCCTCTGGGCTCTATATGAGCATGCAAACACACACAGATGCACTTGTATGTGTTCACACATATACAAGAATATATAAATATACCACATATAGGCACACATAAGTGTAGAAACACATATTAGTCATTTGAAAATCATGTGTTTATTGAGAACTTTATAACAAAATACTATTTATTTGTTCCTACATTCACAGTATTTTATGCCCACAAAATGTTTAATTATACTAAAAATTCATGTAATGTACCATATTAGCCATTTTGTGACATGCATTTGTTTATATTGTCTATCATCCACATTCATCTTTATAAGTTTTTATCCTCCCAGATGCAAATTCTGTGATCATGAAATAGAAACTTACTGTTCCTCTGTTCACTGAACACCTCATTTCCCCACTGGATTCTTTTGTGTGTGTGTGTGTGTGTGTGTGTGTGTGTGTGTGTGTGTGTGTGTGTGTGTGTATGTGTTGTTTATGAAAGACTTTTTTTTAGAATCCATCTTAATTAAATTGGGTATTTCTTTTATTTTTCATCTTTATTAATTTGAGTATTTCTTATTTACATTTTGATTGTTATTCCCCTTCCTGGTTTTGGGGCCAACATCCCCCTAAACCCTCCAACTCCCCCTCCCCTTCTCTATGGGTGTTCCCCTTCCATCCTCCCCATTACCGCCCTCCCCAACAATCCCATTCACTGGGGCTCAGTCTTCACTTGGGACAAGGGCTTCCTTCACTGGTGCTCTTACTAGGCTATTCATTTGCTCGTGTGCAGTTGGAACCCAAGGGTCAATCCATGTATATAGTCTTTGGGTAGTGGCTTAGTCCCTGGAAGCTCTGGTTGGTTGGCATTGTTGTTCATATGGGGTCTCGAGTCCCTTCAAGCTCTTTCAGTCCTTTCTAAGATTCCTTAACGGGGGTCCCGTTCTCAGTTCAGTGGTTTTAATGATGGCATTCGCCTATGTATTTGCTGTATTCTGGCGTGTCTCTTAGGAGAGATCTACATCTGGTTCCTGTCGGCCTGCACTTCTTTGCTTCATCCATCTTATCTAGTTTGGTGGCTGTATATGTATGGGCCACATGTGGGGCAGGCTCTGAATGGGTATTCCTTCTGCCTCTGTTCTATACTTTGCCTCCCTATTCCCTGCTAAGGGTATTCTTGTTCCCCTTTTAAAGAAGGAGTGAAGCATTTGCATTTTGGTCATCCTTCTTGAGTTTCATGTGTTCTGTGCATCTAGGGTAATTCAAGCATTTGGGCTAATAGCCACTTATCAATGAGTGCATATCATGTGTGTTTTTCTGTGATTGGGTTACCTCACAGGATGATATTTTCCAGTTCCATTCATTTGCCTATGAATTTCATAAAGTCATTGTTTTTGTTAGCTGAGTAATATTCCATTGTGTAGATGTACCACATTTTCTGTATCCATTCCTCTGTTGAAGGGCATCTGGGTTCTTTCCAGCTTCTGGCTATTATAAATAAGGCTGATATGAACATAGTGGAACATGTGTCTTTGTTATACATTGGGGCATCTTTTGGGTATATGCCCAAGAGAGGTATAGCTGGGTCCTCAAGTAGTTCAATGTCCAATTTTCTGAGGAACCTCTAGACTGATTTCCAGAATGGTTGTACCAGGCTGTAATCCCATCAACAATGGAGGAGTGTTCCTCTTTCTCCACATCCTCTCCAGCATCTGCTGTCACCTGAGTTTTTGATCTTAGCCATTCTGACTGGTGTGGTGAAATCTCAGGGTTGTTTTTGATTTGCATTCCCTTATGACTAAAGATGTTGAACATTTCTTTAGGTGTTTCTCAGCCATTCGGCATTCCTCAGCTGTGAATTCTTTGTTTAGCTCTGAACCCCATTTTTAATAGGTTATTTGTCTCCCCTGCGTCTAACTTCTTGAGTTCTTTGTATATTTTTTGATATAAGGCCTCTATGTGTTGTAGGATTGGTAAAGATCTTTTCCCAATCTGTTGGTTGCCGTTTTGTCCTAACCACAGTGTCCTTTGCCTTACAGAAGCTTTGCAGTTTTATGAGATCCCATTTGTCGATTCTTGATCTTAGAGCGTAAGCCATTGGTGTTTTGTTCAGGAATTTTTTTCCAGTGCCCATGTGTTCCAGATGCTTCCCTAGTTTTTCTTCTAATAGTTTGAGTGTATCTGGTTTGATGTGGAGGTCCTTGATCCACTTGGACTTAAGCTTTGTACAGGGTGGTAAGCATGGATCGATCTGCATTCTTCTACATGTTGACCTCCATTTGAACCAGCACCATTTGCTGAAAATGCTATCTTTTTTCCGTTTGTTGGTTTTGGCTCCTTTGTCAAAAATCAAGTGCCCATAGGTGTGTGGGTTCATTTCTGGGTCTTCAATTCTGTTCCATTGGTCTACCTGTCTGTCTCTGTACCAATACCATGCATTTTTTATCACTATTGCTCTGTAATACTGCTTGAGTTCAGGGATAGTGATTCCCCCTGAAGTCCTTTTATTGTTGAGGATAGTTTTAGCTATTCTGGGTTTTTTGTTATTCCAGATGAATTTGCAAATTGTTCTGTCTAACTCTTTGAAGAATTGGATTGGTATTTTGATGGGGATTGCATTGAATCTGTAGATCGCTTTTGGTAAAATGGCCATTTTTACTATATTAATCCTGCCAATCCATGAGCATGGGAGATGTTGCCATCTTCTGAGGTCTTCTTCAATTTCTTTCTTCAGTGTCTTGAAGTTCTTATTGTACAAATCTTTTACTTGCTTGGTTAAAGACTTGAAGTTCTTATCATACTGATCTTTTACTTGCTTGGTTAAACTCATATCGAGGTGTTTTATATTATTTGGGACTATCATGAAGGGTGTCGGTTCCCTAATTTCTTTCTCGGCTTGTTTCTCTTTTGTGTAGTGGAAGGCTACAGATTTATTTGAGTTAATTTTATACCCAGGAACTTTGCTTAAGGTGTTTATCACGTTTAGTAGATCTCTGGTGGAACTTTTGGGATCACTTAAATATACCATCATATCATCTGCAAATAGTGATATTTTGACTTCTTCTTTTCCGATCTGTATCCCCTTGACCTCCTTTGTTGTCTGATTGCTCTGGCTAGAACTTCAAGAACTATATTGAATAAGTAGGGAGAGAGTGGGCAGCCTTGTCTAGTCCCTGATTTTAGTGGGATTGCTTCAAGTTTCTCTCCATTTAGTTTAATGTTAGCCACTGGTTTGCTGTATATGACTTTTACTATGTTTAGGTATGGGCCTTGAATTCCTGTTCTTTCCAGGACTTTTATCATGAAGGGGTGTTGTATTTTGTCAAATCCTTTCTCAACATCTAATGAAATGATCACGTGGTTTTTATCTATCAGTTTGTTTATATAGTGGATTGCGTTGATGGTTTTCTGTGTATTAAACCATCCCCTCATATCTGAGATGAAGCCTACTTGATCATGATCAGTGATTGTTTTGATGTGTTCTTGGATTCGGTTTCCAAGAATTTTATTGAGTACTTTTGCGTCAATATTCTTCTATGATTTTGTTGAAGATATTTACTGCTCCTTTGAGTTAGGAGTCTTCACTCTCTTCTCTACCTATTATCCTTAGGTTTGATCTTCTCATTGTGTCTTTGATTTCATCTATGTTTTGGGCTAGTACCTTTTTCTGCTTTATATTTTTTTTGACAGTTGTGTCGATAATTTCTATGGAATCTTCTGCTCCTGAGATTCTGTCTTCTATCTCTTGTATTCTGTTGGTGATGCTTACATCTGCAACTCCCGATCTCTTCCCTAGGTTTTCTACTCCGGGCTTGTCTCCCTTTGTGCTTTCTTTATTGTTTCTATTTCCATTTTTACCTCCTGGATGGTTTTGTTCATTTCCTTCTCCTTTTTTGTTGTTTTTTCCAGTAGTTCTTTAAGGCGTTTTTGTTTTTCCTCTTTAAGGACTTCTAGTTGTTTACTTGTCTTGTCCTGTATTTCCTTATTTATGACCTTCTTAAAGTCCTCCATCATCATGATAAACTGTGATTTTGAATCTAGATCTTTCTTTTCCGGTGTGTTTGGATATTCAATGTTTGCTTTGGTGGGAGAATTGGGCTCTGATTATGCCATGTAGTCTTGGTTTCTGTTGCTTGGGTTCCTGCACTTGCCACTCGCCATCAAGTTGTCTCTGGTGTTACCTTGTTTTGCTATTTCTGACAGTGGCTTGACCGACCTATAGGCCTTTGTGTCAGGAGTGCTGCAGACTCGTTTTCCTGTTTTCTTTCAGCCAGTTATGGGAACAGAGTGTTCTGCTTTCATGCATGTAGGTGTTCCTGTCCACTGGCTTTCAGCTGTCCCTATGGGTGGGAACCAGAAAGCCTGCCTCTACTTCTGGGTCCCTGTGTGCAGGAGGCCCAGATGGTGCTAGGTGTTTTACTCTAGAGTCAGAAATGTTGGCAGAGGGTAGTCTCCTCTGGTTTCCCAGGAGTGTCTGCCCCTCTGAAGGTCTAGGTCAAGGGATTTGGGTGCAAGGAGCTGTTTGACCGGGTCCCTTCAGATCTTGGCGCAGTCTGGACCGCAGGGCTCCTGCAGCTTGATTGCCCCTATCTTCCTGTGCCCAGATGCACTATACAGTTTCCTCTTGGGCCAGGGATGTGGGCAAAGGTGGGCAGAAATGGCGGTCTCTCCTGCCCTGCAGTCTCAGGGTTGCCAAAACTTCTGGGCGATCAGCTCTCTCTCCCACAGGGTTTGGGAGCAAGGAGCTGTTGGCTGGGATTAGAGTGTTTCAGGTGCCAGCTCTACCCCATTGGATTCTTTATGAATCTCATTATTAGATTTTTTTCTTGCTTCAGCCATGTACCTGACCAGAAGTAATTTAAAGGAAATAGGTTTTGTGTTAGCTCACACATGTGATTGTGTGTGTGTGTGATTGTGGGAATCATCACATTATGGTGGAGAAGGGATGATGTTAGTATGAAGAAAATGGTAGGTAGTGAATGATTGATAACATGGCATTCACACTTGGAAAATAGAAAACAGGAAATGGGAAAGAGTCATAAACATGAAGGCGTTCCCCGAGTGACCTGATTCCTATAGTTAGGTTTCACTCCCTAAAAGTTCTACAAATTTTCCAAACAGCACCACCATTTAGGGACCTACTGTTCAAACACATGAGCTTCTGGTGGGCATTTTCATTCAAATCACAGTACTCCCTAAGTGGGGTCATACAATATCTGTCTTTTTTGTGATATACTTATTTCACATGACATAATGTCTTCCAGGTTCATCCATGTTCTAGTATATTTCATGATTTCTTTTCTTTAAAGGCAGAATAAATTTCCTTTGTCCAGATAAATTACATTTTGTTTAGCCTTTTACTTCTTAGTGAGCACTTTTCTGTTCTTCCCCTTTGGCCATGGAAATAATTTTGCTAAGCATGTGAGTACGAGTATGGAAGCACTTGCTTTCCATTGCTCTGGGCATATACCTAGAAATGGCATTGCTAGATTATATAAGTAATTCTGTGTTTGTTTGTTTGCTTTTGAAGAGCACCTGTCATATTTTTCCATTTCCTTTGGAGAAAACACTTATTCATTTTTTCCTAAGTGCCAGAGATATACTCCTATGGGATGAATCAATTTGCTAGAGAGTTGACAGTGGCTACTCATTGCATTATATATCCTATAATGATTGACAGATGGACAGTGAGCTGTAGTCATGATGCCAGTATGATACACAGTTTTTTATAGCCCTAAAGACCTTCTGCCAGATTATCCATTCAGACTCCTCCCCCAGGTCCTTGCAATCACTGATTTTTAAATAGTTTTACTGCCTTTGTATTTTTGCTCTTATCACAATAAGATAAAATTGGAGCCATACAATATCCTGGGTAGCGTTAACTGTCATCTTGTTATAACCTAGAGTGATCTGTGAAAAGAGCCTCACTTGATAAAGTGCATAGCTCAAATGACTTTTGGGCATTTCTGTGGGGATTGTATTGATTGTGAATTTATAAAGGAGGTCCCAGCCTACTATGGGTAGCATCATCCCCTGGGCAGGTCATCTTGAACTGTATAAGAAAGCTGACTGTGTATAAACCAACTTGCCAGCCAGCAAAAAGCATCTTCTACCATTCCTGCAAAAGTTCTTTGTCATGAAGTTAGGTCCTTGTCTTTAGGTAATGGTATGTAAGACTATCAAGCGGGCCTGCTTTTAAATTCCTGCCTTGATTTCACTCAATGATAAACCACATAGCATTGTAAGCTAGATAAGCAAAACCCATTTTTTCCTAAAATTTGCTTTCAGAATATTTTATCACAGCAACAGAAATGAGAGTAGAACACAGAGTCTATTGCCTTTTCTGTGAGTGTGTGTACATGTTCATATATGTGCACACATATTTAGGTATACATGTACATGTGTTCCTGACTATGTAGAAGTGATAAGTCAATGCTTGATGTTGTCCTCAATTTCTCTCTATGTTTTTTTTGAGACAGGATATTTCACTGAACCTGGATCTTCCTGATTGGGCTATGTTGGCTGACCAAGGATCTTTTTATTTTCATTTGCTTCTAGCTTTGGGGTGATAAGCATGTACTATAATGCTTTGTTCTGGGACTTAAACTCAGGTCTTCTTGCAAGGCAAATATTTAACATGTGCGGCTACTTTCCTAGCCCCAGAATGTTTTCAAATTAGTCAATTTCACTGAGCAGTATGCCTTTAAGTATTTATTCAGTTGCAACAGCATGACTGAATAGCTACCACAGATAATGTGTGGTACAGAAAAATCTAAAATGTTTACTATCTAACTCTTCACAGACAATAGTTACCAACTCCTGCCTGCCCTTGGTCACAGAAGAGATATAAGTGGAACTGAACCATTTATTATTTGTAAAATAAGAACACGAAGACATTCTTCCAACCTCCCCAACGAGCAGAATAAACACATATGTGAGTTTAAGTATAGGTTGCAAAGGCCATTTAGACGTTTATTCTAAAAGTGACAAGAAATAAAATGTGATCATTAATATTCATTGTTAACTTGATTAGATTCAGAGTCACTATGGAAACACAGCTCTATATATGTCTTTGAAGGCATTTCCAGAATGGTTTAAGTGAAAAAATATGAGCTACTTTTATATGTATTATTACATATTACATATAACATGTATATTCATCTATAATACCTATATTGAAGAATTACATGAAGAATTCTTTTGGCAGTACTAGGATTGTACTTAGGGTAAATGCCCTGATACTGAGTTGCAAAACCAAGACTACAGTTATGCAACTATAATTTTATTATAGAAACACTTATATAGTATGTAAATGCTATAATAATATGTATTTTACAGATATACTATTCAAATATTCAAATTATAAAATACATATTGAGTATCTATAGAAACATAATAAGATCATATATCATTGTATAGTCACATATTACTGTATATTAGATATAAATTATATAACCGTGAACTGTATATGTGTGTATATTCTTTTTATTATTTTTTTATTGCATGGTCTATGTACTTACACTTCAAATGTTATCCCCTTTCCTGGTTCCTTCCTCTCCTATTCCCTGTCCCCCTGCTTCTATGAGGATGCTCCCCCTCCCACCCACCCACTCTCACCTCAACACCCTGGCATTCCCCTACACTGGGGAAATGAGCCTTCACAGGACCAAGGGCTTCTCTTATTGTTGATACCAGGCAATATCTATATCTTAATACCTACATTTTAAATATAAGCTCATTTACATTCCAAATACATAATTATATAACTTAATTATACTTATGTATATAATATAACATATATGGTAATATATAATTCTACAAACATATCAAATATATGTATTTTTAGAGGAGTGAAACACATATATACTATAGAAAGATATTTATGCACAGTGTTGTCCTGGCCTTTTTTTATGGTGTCTCACTATTTGGCTCATACTAACCTGGAACCCATATCCTCTGGCTTTATTTAGCCTTCCAAGTGTTGAGATTACATGCATGGCTTAGATAGTTTTTTCAAGCTTGGCGAAGAACTCAAGTTTAATTTATTTGTTGGAAGGAGATGATACAATTTGAATAAAAATAAACAGACAATCTTAATGGGGTTTAAATGTCATTTGTAATATAAATTTGGGGCAAAATGATTATAATAATTATTTACTTTGTAGGAACCTAAACAGTTTCTAGAAAGGCTCTCTATTCTCTTTGAAAAAGAAGATAACAGGGTCCCTCAAAGGAAAGGTAAGTTCTAGGCAAGCGGTTTCCAGGGACTCGAGTCTCTTCAGATATGGTTGTTGGGGGAGCTAGTTGTATGTCCATGGCGTCTCTCAGGGGCTGCTCTTTACTATTTTTTTTTTTTACAAACAACAGAGTGCAGAAAGCCTGCAGAAATTATGCTGTACTCCCGCAATGAAAACATAAAGGGAGCTAAGTGAATCATATTGGCATGCTGCTTTTTCTTTTTCCCTTTGTAAATACCGTTTGTGTGCAGTATCATCTTCAGTATTTAGAACTGTCAGGAGACCTTACCACATAGCAGTAAACAAGTTTCCCTTTACCTTTCCTGCAAAGGAAAACACAGGGAGCCCTTCTGGTCACTATTTCCGCCTCTGGCTTATGGCTCCCCATCCTTCTCAGTAAAGTTAGTTCAGAGTCAAGTAAAGGGGAGTTCGGGTCTCTGTCCCTGTATTCTTGGAGATAATTATACTATGATTTGTGGGATGGCCCTGATCTGGGGATTTTTATAATGCCCCACAGAGCAACTAACGTTCAGGCAGAATGATGCTAGGGCCATCACTTGTGTGTGTGTGTGTGTGTGTGTGTGTGTGTGTGTGTGTGTGTGTGTGTGTGTAAGCAAGTGGACATATCAGGTTGTTCCTTAGGCATTACTCACCTTTTTCTTGAAACAGAGTCATTTCCAGGCAGGTAGCTCATCAAATAGTCTAATTCAGCTGGTCAGGAAGCCCAGAGATTCATTTTCTCTACTTTTTCAGCTCTGTATAAACACATGCCATCACATTTACCTTCCTTAAGTAGGTTCTAAGGATTGAACTTAAATCTATGCAAATGCTTTTTACCTACTGTGCTTTTCTCCAGCTGTCTTCATTTCAATTCCTTTGCTTTGATAAAACATCCTGTCACCTCAAACACCGTGCTGATCTGGGATTGCTTGGAGTCTGAACCTGGAGGTCTAACCAGAACCTTAGATCAGTGCTTTGCTCAACTGTAATCGGAGAAGCTTCTTCTTGCAGTATAGTAGATGGTAATGAACACAGAAAACCACACCTACCTGGACAATATGTAGAGAAAAAGAAACTTTGAGATGCTTAGCTCAAAATTCAATGTCCTTATAGAATCCACTCCTCAGGCTCAGAGATATATGTAGAAGAGGGGCAAGAATGATTGTAAGAGCCAGCAGTGGTAGGTTACTTCGATGAAATAACGTTTGGTTTCTAGACATAACAGGGCATATGAACTCATAGACACTGTAAGTCAGAGAGAATACCAGCAGGATGGAGAGAAAGTGGGCATGAGCTGTCACATGGACATACAAAACACTCCGATATTTCACATAATATATTGTGATTATGATTTCCCTTCCCCCAGCTCCTTCCCACACCCTTCTTGCCTTCCCACCCACCCAAATCCACACCCTTTCTTGCTCTCTTACTAGAAAAATCTAATGATGTTTAGGCATCTAAAATAGAAATGATAATAAAATAAGATCAAAACAAATAGATTAGGACAAAACAAACAAATGAATGGAAAAAAGGAGCCAAATTATAAAAAAACAGAAGAAACACATAAAGATACAGAGGCACACATATTTGCACACATAGAAATCTCATAAAAGTACAAAACTGGGAACCATAATATATGAGCAATAGACCTATAGGGAAAAAAAACCCAGATGAAGCATTATGAGACAAAGCAAAACAGCAAACAACAACAACAACAACAACAACAACAACAACAACAACATCATCATCATCAATATACCTCCAGAAATACCACTGAGTTCATTTTGTGTTGGCTATCAACTTCTGGGCATCAGTCTGGTATTAAGTGTGGTTTGTATGCCCAGTGAGAACAGTTGGAGAAAACTAATTTTTCTTTTGCAAGTGGATGACAACAGGTGATAGCCTCCAGGTTAGGGATGAGAACTCCTGTCCATTTCCCCTCCCAGTGCTGGCACTCCTGGCTTAGCCTCCTGCTGGTTATGAGCATGCTGTTGCAATTTCTCTGAGTTTATCTGTACATCAGCCCTGTTGTTTTTAGAAGACCTTACTTCCTTCATGTCTTCCATCCCCATAAACTCCTATAATATTTCTGCCTCCTCCTTCATAGAGTTCTCTGAGTCCTGAGGGGAGGGACTTGATAGAGAAGGAGCTGATTTAGGACTGGGTATTCCAAGGTCTCTCACTCTCTGCATAGTGTCTGGCTGTGGGTCTCTGTATTAGTTCCTATCAACTGCAGAAGGAAGCTTTCCTGATGATGGCTGAGCAAAACACTGATCTATGAGTACAGTAGAATGTTACGAGTCCAGAAGTGGTAAATTAATGAAACAGTGTTTGTTTTCTAGATGTAACAGGGCATATGCTCATATGACCTTATAGAAACTGAATCAGACAGAATCACAGCATGGAGGATGGGAAGTGGGCATGACTTGTCACCTCTAACGAAAAAGCTACCCACAATCAGTAGCTCTAGAAGAGGGCGTGTTCCTTTAGCGGAACAGTAGTATTTGGTTTTCCCCTAGATCCATGGCTTATCTAGTCTCAGATTCTTTGTTACCCCATGCAGTGTAAGCATGGATCCCATCTCATGGAGTGGACCTTACATCTAATCAGATATTGGCTGGTTATTTCCAGAATGGTTGTCCCATTGTTGGACCAGCACATCATACGGGAAGGTCACCATTGTAGAATGAAGGGTTTGTGACTTGGTTAGTGTTTGCCTCCCTCCTTTGGTAGCATACAGAGTATCTTCCACTACCATGAACACTTGTAAGTCAGGGTACAATCTCTAGATAGGCACCAGCTCATCTTCTTCATATCAACTAATCTAGATAGGTGTTGTCTTCAACAATATGGCTTTACCATCAATTTATGGGGAGCAAACAACAGATTTGGCAATAGCTTGGGTTGTTTTGGGATATCCATGCAACCCCTTTTGGCCAACAACTAAGTTATATATAATCCATTCCTGGCACTGAAGTTTTAATTTGATGATGAGAGATGTCTAGTTGTTTCCCCTGTTATTTGGTGATTCCATTTATATCACCTTCATATATGAATACATTTTAAGACACTTCTGTTGTAGTAGGTTTCCATACTACCCCTCAAATGGCCCTTAATTTTAGCTGCTTCTCCCCATATTACCTCCCTTGTCCCCTTCTTCTCATTCCTCCCCACTTGTTTGTTCTCTAATTCTAGAACCAAATTTCAAATCAATCAGTAGATTCATCCATTCATACAATCAGAGCCCTTCGAATCAAATCCTCTCTGAAATACCCTGACAGACACACCCTACCCAGAGTTTCATTTGACTAATCTTCTAGGTGCCTCTAAACTGAAATGAGTTGTCAGTCAAGATTAACTGTCACACCAGATGCTGTTGCTTGATTGCCTACCTGCTTTTCCATACCCAGAGCCATGTTATAAAGAAACAATATTGTTTTTATTATTTTTTTAAAGACTGCCAAAAGGCCTTGTAAGGCAGGACTCATTCTCAGTTTGCAGGGAACTGCAAAATATCTAATGAAGGATATATGATTAGCCCTTGTCCCAGAGTCAGAAGTTCCCAGACTTTAGTCTCCTTCTGAATTTAGAATTTATAAGGATTCATTGGCAACTCCATGATGAGGATTATTATTTATACCCTAAAGTCACTACTGTGAAGTGAAAGTGGGGACCATTTCAATGACAAAGGATTCTCTTGGAGATTTTGCTTGAGGTAGCTGAAAGACATTTTCTACATTGTGGGGAGAAACAATTGTAATGGCCCTTTGTAGGAACAAAAATATTCCAAAGAGATGTTTGCACCCCTTTCTTTGACTATTAGACTATTGAGACAATGGACCCCATGAAACTGGAATTTCCCTGGGAGTCTCATGATTGGAGAAGGAATTGGCTGGAGGCAGTTGTCAGCCAGAGGCAGAATTTGTCACATAGGAAAAGATTTTACTCTGTTCTGACAACTTGGACAACCTTATAAGAGAGACTAGAGCTAGAAGCTGGGTGAGTAATGGGTGGGATCATACCTTTACTAGGACTACTGAATTATGCACACCTCTTACCCTACCAGGACTCTGAAGGTGGACTTGGAGATTAATGGCCTCTATATTTGTACCATTTTCTATTGTGGTCACATTGACTAATTTTTTTTTAAAATTTGCTTGAACATAGGGGGAAGGGAACTGGTTTATAACATTTTTAACCTGGATGCACATCTTGTAGAGATAATGATAAAAAGCTTCTTGATTTAGAAATTGTGTTATTTTTGTTTTGACTATTCATCTTTCTTAGGTGGAGGAGGAAACAGATCCAAGAACTGGAGGTAATAGGTTTATATATAGACGTCTTACTCCTGGTTGAGCCTTCCCTTTAAGTGAAATCCATTTGGATAGAAAATGAATCCAAAGGCAGTACTTGCATATACTTTTTCAGAGTACTTCTGGGCTGTAAGGGTGATTTTCTACTCTGTGTGGTGTGTTACAGAGCAAGTTCAATTAAAATAATATCATGTGGACCTGTTTCTGTTTGACCCAGGGGACACCAAACTGCTTTATATCTGGAATATATCAGCCTGAATAAAATGTTGGTAATGGGAAATGACGGTGACTTTCATTTTTGCATTAGTAAGTTGTAGACTAGCATTGGCTGTATATTCATTTTAGCATTTTATTTTACTTATTTTTGTATCTCTGTGTGTGCAGTTGTGCATCTGTAAGCTTGGAGGCAGAGGCAAGGAGACAACTTCCATTTTTAATCCTCAGGCACTGTGGACTATTTTCTAAAAAATGAGTTTTTTTCAAGCCCAAAGCTCTCTAAGTGAGCCATCAAGCTGCAAGGATCCACCTGTTTCCTCCTCTGTAGAGATTACAAGCTCATGCCAACATATCCTGGCTTTTGTTTAAACATAAGTCCTGGGGGTTTGAACTCAGGTCTTTCTGCTTGCACAAGAGGCACTTTCACTGACAGAGTTATCACCCCAGCTTCTAACTGTATATTTTGAATAGTAACTTCCACCTAAAGAAGCAGTAACTCCATGGGATGAAAAAATACCTGACAGAAATTTAAAGAGTAAAGAAAACATTGTCGGCTCACCTGATCATGACTCTCTTCTAGTCTTTTTATTCTCTGTCCTGTGTTCTGAGATGCTATTGCTTGACATATTGTCCTCTTTTTCTGTTACTAAGGCTAATATATTCTCTATTTCTTTATCGCATCTCTTCCCATTTCTATTTTATAACATTTTATGTGTGGATTTTTTTTTTGCCCTCATATGTGTCTGTGAACCACATGTTTGCAGTTCCAAAGGAGATCAGAGGATGATTGTAACTGGAGTTGCAGGTGGTTATGAGATGCCATTTGGTGTTGGGAATCGAACCTTGGTCCTCTGGAAGAGCAGTCAATGCTCTTTACTGTTGGACTATTTCTTCAGCTCTCAATCTCCACCTATAATGAATGTTCTTTTTTTCATTTCTTCTAACTCATCTTTCATATTTCTTTCATTCTTCAGTCTTATTCCAGGTTGTAAATGTTATGGGCTATAGAAAAATGCATATTAAAGACAGTCTTGGAATGAAATAGAAACAGGAGGCAATAGAAGCAGGAGGAACAGTAGTTCAGTTCACTCTTGCTGTTGGGTATGTATTAACTGCAAGGTCAGCTTGAGATGCATGAGACCAAACCTCTCTCAAAAACCCACAACCAAATCTCTAAAACCAAAAGCAAATAAAACCTGTACATTTCCCTTGCTTACCTGTGTGCAAAGGTTCTCTGTTTCAGAGATTATGTAGGAGAGAAATTAAAACAATTGTTCCCCTAACAGCTATTTTAGGAACAAGAAAATGAGGCCAGTCAGCTAGTCATAAATGACTTATGCAAATGTCACATGTTATCCAGGTGTCTGTCTTTCTTTCTTTCTTTCTTTCTTTCTTTCTTTCTTTCTTTCTTTCTTTCTTTCTTTCTTTCTTTCTTTCTTTCTTTCTTTTTCTTTCCCTCCTTCCCTCCCACCCTCCCTCCCTCACTCCCTCCCTCCATCTCCCTCTCTTTCTTTCTCTTTTCTGTCCACTGCCATCTTCTGTTGTTCTGGGCACAGCTACCTTCCTAGTACAAACTGTGCCGCTGGCAGTTACCCTGCTCCAAAGTAAACAAACCCATGATACATAAATGATGCATTTCAATAGCTCTTTCAGCTTGTTCTCTCCGATGGTAGGCTGTGGGCTGCCTCCTTAGAGGACTGATGCTTGCACAACCCTGAGGGTATGAAAACCGTGGGTAGTTTCCCACTCTGCTTGGTGATTCTCTTTTATGTTTTCAGCTAGAAAGCAACACAGAGCCGAACACAATTATTTTTTATTTTGTGTTTATCGCACAAGGGGTCCTTTTGGTAAAGTAACTTTCAGTTGGATGGGGGCAGGGTACAGAATGGATCTTTTCATTTCTCCAGAGTCTTATTGCACAAATGACAAAATAGCACCTCATAAACTCCAGCAAGTGAACAGTCATTTAGCTGGGGCAAAGCAAGCTTCCCAGCCTCCTTCTTTCTGCACAGGCAGGAAGACTACACAAATAGTCATCTCTGCATTTTCATTGACTTGGGATCCTCTAATGCCCTTGGAGGCTGAGTGTCCAGCATGACTGAGAAGGAGACTCCTCAGGGAAGGTATTTATTTCATTTGAAGAAATGGAGGAAGGAGGAAGTGCTGGAGAGATGCTTGGATTATAAGTACCCCTCCACCACCTCCCAAAAAAGTAAAGCAGTTTCCCTGGCAACAAGAGATAAGAGAATGTGCTTGTAAAATTCCACTATCGGCTCATTTTCAAGGATGCAACGAAGCAGATGGTTCGGATCATTCAGGTATTACAGCTCTCCACTACTGAGTGTAGATAGAAGGAACATAAATATTGAAGGGCTTTTGGTCTGTACTTGGCAATACCACAAGCTCAGAACTTTTTTCAGAGGAGAGCTTCTAAATATCCACACGCCCCATCAGCAATCCAAACAGCATCTGCAGACCAAGTCGGTTAACAATGGAAAAGGAGACAGGCAGAGGGGGGAAACCAACATGGCTGGGAAATGCAACGTAAAAGACAGCAGCACTGTCAGATTTACCTAGAAAGAAAAGTTTGCAGTTTCCAATGTATAGACTGCCACTCTGAAAGTTCTACTACACTTGATTCTGTGTGGCCATTTTGGTTAAGAGAAAGTGGCTCTGCTTATTGAGGCTTGTCAGCACGTTGCCAGCAAGATGCTTTTGCTTTTCCTAATTAAGTTCTATTCATAGTGAAAATACAGGTCTTGATTTTACAATTTTTCAGATTGGTGTGTTTAAGTGTTTAAGAAAGCAGAGTAACTGAGTCTCAGGTTCAAAGAGCTAAGAAGAATATCTTCTGATTGGCCAGCCATGGTGTATGTGCTCATTTTATGTCAACTTAACATAAACCAGAGTCATTAAGGAAGAGAGACTCAATTGAGAAAATGCCTCTGTAAGAGCTACCTGTAGGCACGTTTGTAGGACATTTTGAGCAATGATTGATGCGGGTGGGTCCATCTTACTGTGGGCAGTGCCACCCCTGGGCTGATTGTCCTGGGTGCTATAAAAATCAGGCTGAGCAAGTCAGTAGGCAGCATCCCTTCATGGCTTCTGTATCAACTTCTGCTTCTAGGTTTCTGTCCTATTTGAATTTTTGTCCTAACTTCCTTTGATGATCAGTGATATGGAAGTGTAACCTAAATAAACTCTTTCCTCCCCAACTTGCTTTATGGTCATGCCTTTTCATCACGACAATAGAAATCCTAACTAAGACACATGGAAGATTCGTTCTTTGAGCTGTAGATTGCTAAATTGATTTTAAGCTTGTATTTGTGCAGAATGAAAGTTTCAATTACTGCTGTAGCTTTTGGTAACAGCACTACACTATGTACTTTGAAACATAAAATAATATATAGATAAAATATTTTAAATTAATATTGTAAAGAGAAGATATGTAAAAATTTAGAAAATTTTATTTGGAAATATTTTTGCATGCTTTTTCTTCTTTCTTTCATTTGTTCATTTTTTCTAGTCTTCATTCTATTTTCCCTTCTGCTCTCCTTCTAATCTTCCTTCCATTTTTCCTTTACCTTGTTTCACTTTTTTAAAGATAGAATTTCAATATGTAGCACAGGCTGTCCTTAAACGCATAATCATTCTGGTTTAGCCTCCATTAGTGCTATACTTGTCTGAAATGAATCTATCTATCTTATCTTATCTTATCTATCTATCTATCTATACATCTATCTACCATCTGTCTTTCTTCCATCAACCTATATTTTTTAAATCTACATGACACTTACCTGAATTGCATATATCTTTATCTAAGACCTTTAGATTTATTTATTTTATTCATTTGAGTGTTTTGTCTGCCTGCCTGCCTGCCTGCCTGCCTGCCTGCCTGTCTGTCTGTATGTATGTGCATCACATGAGTGCATGATGCCCACTGAGGTCAGAAGAGGGTATCAGTTTTCCTGGGATTGGAGTAATGGACAGATGTAAACCACCATCTTGGTGCTGGGAATGGAAACCAGGAAGTGCTCTTAACCACCAGGACATCACTCCAGCTTCATACTATTTTATACTCACTAAAATAATATGCCTAATCATGTTTGAAAACTTATCCAGAAATATGACATAGAAAAATAACATCATCCGATCTCTCTTACTAAACAGATCAACTAACTTGGCTGGCAGGATGGCTCAATGCCAGCCCCAATTGCATGTTTTATTGCTTTTGGCTGAAGTTTATCAGCATTTACTGAATATAAGGTGGAGTTTGCTGGTATTTTACTGTGTCTCAAATAGTTTCTAGATAATGGTCAAGGATGACTGGTAAATGTAATTTAATTTCCCCTCTTTAAGAACTAGCTGAAGCACATACTGATATTAGGGTAAAAATGGGTCAGGTTTCCAATTTATTAGAGGCATGAAGTTCATTAATTTTGGCTTCCTATAAATGTATGCCTTCTAGCCAGGCTTAGGCTTATTCTCATGGGAGGTGGTTGTCTTTGAGTCCCCAAATAGGGTACAATCTGTTGTTCACTTCTAATCAATCACACTTGTTTATATGGGAGATGATTAAAGAGTTGAGGAACAGGCTAGGAAAAACTCCCCAGATGGTAAAGTTTCTCAGTTTATAATCATGAAAGTATATGGAAGTTCCCAACTTTTTGTTTTTAAATTGGACTTTGGACTGAAGCGAGCCTAACTTAGTGCAATACTAAGCAGCCACAATACATAGTTAAAGTTGCCTGAATTGTCCTAAATTGCCTTTTAATGAAGCATGAGTACATGGTTGCTGTTTTGAGTATGAATAAACTAATGTATGAAAATGCAATTTATATTTTCACATTTAGGGACATTCTTATATTAGGTCTGATGTGAGATACATGTTTAGGCTGACACTGAGATTTAGGATGGATATAACCCGGTTTTACACTATTGTTTGTTACAAGCTAAGAATGTAAGTGCAAACTGATTGGCAAAACTTATGATTTTCCTAACACAGAAAAGGGTATTTAGGTTGGGAAGACAAGTTAATTGATAAAGTGCTTGCCTTGCAAGCATAAGGGCCTATGTTATGACCATAGCACTCACATAAAATATGGGCACATCTGTATTCTTACTTCAGAATGTGAATGGGATGTTTGGGGGTAGGACGTAGAAAAGTAGATCCTGAGAACTCATTAACCAGCCAGCCTAGCTGAACCAATAAGGTTTAGGTTCAGGAAGTGACTCTGAAAAAATAAGATGAATAGCAATTGAGGAAGACAGGCCCCCGGCTATGGCCTCTATATGCAAACACATGCATGTTTCTTCCCACATACACCCACATTAGCAATACACAATATTCATCGACATGGAGGAATCTATAGAACTGACTTCCTAATGAACATGTGTTTACTTATAAGTAGAGACATGTTGTTGGCTATGCTATCAGTGGTATTTTCTGAAATACATTGATGATAAGTATTTTAACTACAAGATGTTAATACCCATATACCAATTAGAAGAATTAATGCCTGTATTATTTGAAGTTTTTGAGAAGTTACTGGAAGGGAACCAAGGCTGTGCAAAACAAAGCAAAACAAAGTGAAATGAAACAAAAAAGTCTTTGTTGGGATTAAAGGTGTATATCACCACTGCCCAGGTTGGTTTTGGTTTTTAAAGAGAGAGAGAAAAAAAAAAGAACATACAGTTGAATAGATAGGGAGATAGGGAGGATCTGGGAGGAATGGGGAGGAGAAGACATAATCAAAATTGTATAAAATTTAAAAATATAGTGTTTTACGATCTAATACTTATCAACTACTTGGTATTTACACATGGGATCTAGCGCTGGTGGACAGTCCTGCCCCTGTGCCATACCCTTTTGTGGCTGCTTTACTCTTGCATTTATTTTCATGATTTTAATCACATCCACAGTTCTGAAGTTTCCCTTCCTGTGTTCCAAGTAGCCCCATTTTGTATGCTGAAGCAGTGGGGCTCTTGTGAAGTCACCATTTCAGTGGAGAAAGGAGAAACTAACTGGAGAATTTCTTCTTTGTATGGTGTCCATGAGCCTAAGATTCTTGGGAAAATAAAGATCTCTCTCTCTCTCTCTCTCTCTCTCTCTCTCTCTCTCTCTCTCTCTCTCTCTTGTACATGCATGTACATGCACACCAGATGTCATATTGGGTGTCTTCCTCAATCTCATCCCACTTTTTTATGTTTGAGAAAAGGTCTCAAACCAAACGTTGAACCCTGGAATTCCTCAATTTGATATAGCTGGGCACCTGCCCTTCCCCAGCAATCAAGTGGCAGGTGCCCATTACTATCCTTTGGTTTTTATCTGGGCATGGGAGATCTAAATTCAGCTCTTTATGCTTTCAAGGTAAGTACTTTACTGACTGAGCGGCTCCCCCAGTTTGCAGATGCCGTTTTCTATGCAGAGGCTCTCAGCAAGCTTGGCATAGTAGAGCGGCCGCTGAATGGGAGTGTCTTTCATTTTCTTGTGCATTTGAGTATTTCGTCTTCAGTCGGTGGCACTGTTTATGGAGGCAGAGGACTTGTGGTTTTATTGGAGGAAGTGCATTACTGGGAGTGAGCTGTGAGAATTTAAAGGCTTGTATCACAGCTACTTCACTCTCCCTGCTTCTCATTTGAGGTGTGAACTCTCAGCTATTCCTGTTACCACCCTTGCCTGCTGCTATGCTTCCCCACTAGTGATGGTGATGGACTTTTATCTCTCTGGAACTGTAAACCCCAAACAAACCCTTCCTTCTACAGGTTGCCGTCTTCCTTGTAACTTTTGTTACTCCCTCTCAAAAAACTCATCTCCTATCTGTCTCCTCTCCATCAACTACACTTGAAATCCCTACAGCTGTAGAGATATTCCTGGAAGGAATGATCAGGGTCCCATTTACACACAGTGAGCAGCTCCATACTACTATTGACTACTCAATAGCAAAATTCTGTTTTGAGCTTGTCATGGTACCAAATATAATTGGAATCCAAGGACTTGGGAGGCTGAGATAGAGGCCTGAAAGTCTGAAGCTAGCCTGGCCTGCAGAGAAACACCAACTAAAAAGCAAACCTCACCTCACCCCACTTTATCTCACCTCTCCTTACCTCACCCCACTTTACCTCACCCAGCTTTATCTCACCTTTCCTCATCTCACTCTATCTCACCTCTCTTTACCTCATTTCATTCTACCTTATCTCTCTTCACCTTACTCTACCTCACCTCACCTCTCCTCAATCTCTCCTCACTCACTCTACTTCATCTCTCCTTACCTCACCTCATTCTACCTCACCTCTCATCATCTCTCTTCCCTCTTCTCACCTCACTCTATCTCACCTCACCTTATTTCACCTCTATCCTAAAGGTCTACTTTCTGGGATCTAAGCACCCAATAGCTGCCATTTTGATTGACAGATCAAGCGAATCTCAGACTGGGAATCTTGAGAAGATGAAAAGGGACATGTTTGAGAAGGATTTCCTAAAAAGATATTCTACTTGAACCCCTTCAAAAAGTTTCCAGACATTTATACTTCAGGACAAATAACTGTAGTGGTTCAAAAATTGATGTGTTTTCCAAAGTGCTTTTTTAAAAAAAAGAGCATTATATTTATATCCTAATTTTGGTCCATATATACTTTTGTTAGTGTTAGATGAAGTGTAGCATGTACTTTTAGCTTTCTGCCTCCTTCTCTCCAAGTTTTTAAACATTTTACTTGTGTGGATGCATGTGTGTGTATATGAGTCTCTCTCTCTCTCTCTCTCTCTCTCTCTCTCTCTCTGTGTGTGCATGTGTGTGTGTGTGTGTGTGTGTGTGTGTGTGTGTGTGTGTGTGTGTTTGTGTGTGTGTGTGTGCTTATCTGTATACATGCTCACCTACATAGCCACATGTGCAGGCCAGAGCCTGATGCCTCAGTATCTTTTTCCAACCTAACTTTCTGAGACAGGATCTCTCACTGCATGTGAAGCTTGCTTTTTTGACTAGAATGGCTGGTCAAGGAACCCCAAGCATCAACTCTTCTGCCTGTACCCTAAGTCTGGCAAGCCAGAAAACCCCACCATGCTTGCCTCTTACATGAATGCTAGGGATCTGAACTCAGCACTTTACTCCACAGCCTCTGGTGTCCTGTCTTTTCCTAGTGGGTCTGTCTTTGACTAGAGAATTGTATCTCTGTTCCAGTCCTGTCACCGTGTTGCATTTATTAGCTATAATAATATTTAATTGTTGGTGCCTCGTAGTAAAAGTAATACAGCAAAAAGCAGGATGGAAACATGGCCTTTTGTTTTATTTAACTGCTTTGAGGCTAGGATTCAATTCACTAATTCTTCACCATGTACCAGTAGTGATAACATGTGTGTGTGTGTGTGTGTGTGTGTGTGTGTGTGTGTGTGTGTGTGTGTGTACATGCACACATCTGTGGTTACATTAGCCCCATTATTGAATCAAAAGAATCTGTTTCTTGGCTTTCAAGATGATTCTCAAAAAGGCACAGGAAGGGAGGGGATGCACTTTGACACTATTAATCATGAACTTCTGGTTTTAGACACACAGGACTTATGTAGTCCTGTTTATATGGTTGGTTGTTCAGTTTGTCCTCTGTGTGGTCACTAGGAAGCTCTTTATGATTGTTTGCTGGTCCTTTCCACACCAGGTCATGGATGGCTGGGTAAATGTCTACTGAGCCAAGGTCTTAGAGTCTATCTTGTACATTTTATGCTCCATATTAGATGGTGGTCATTTGTTCACTTGCAATCCTGACCTGAAAAAGGAGGTCTCAGGGACAGACTCTTTGACGCCAAGGGTTGTCATTGCTGTTGGATAAACTTTGTTTTTAGTACATTGTGGCAGAAGGAGATGAATCTTGTCTTAAAGATTCATTTATTTCTATGCTGTGTGCTGTTTGCTTGGATGCATGTACAAAACTCAGGGACTCCATGAAGCCATGGGGGAACCTTGAAACCTTGATCCTTTTGTCTCAGCCTCTCAAGTGCTCTTCTCCCTGTCCCCAGAGACTTCTACCCACTATTCACAGCTTACTTAAATATCCTGTTCTCTTATAATCTGTTTTATTTACATTTGAAAAATTGAATTTCTCAGGGCTGGAGAGATGGCTCAGTGGTTAATAGTATAGATAGATTGCTCTTCCACAGGACCTGGGTTGGGTTCCCAGCACCCACATGGCAGCTCACAATTGTTTGTAATTCCAGTTCCAAGGGATCCACCACACTTTTCTGGCCATCTTGAGCATTGGGCATGCACACAATGCACAGACATACAACACAAACAAAACACCCATACGTATAAAATAAGGTTGAAAAAAATTAAATTGGTAAAATTCATTTTTCTAGTTCTGGCTAGTATATTATTGCCTCACATTTTTCTAGTTTATTCTTCTGAATAAACTATTTCCCATTTTCAGTTTTGTTGTAGAATTTCTTGAATTTTTCAGTTTTCGTTATATGTTATATTTTCAGAATACAGGCCAATGATGCCTGTTAATTCTCTTTGACATAAAAAAAAGTTTGCAAGTGTGTTATAAGAATATATATTTTATGCTTGAATTACTCTAGATGCCTAGAACAAATGAAACTCAAGACGGATGATCAAAATGTGAATGCTTCACTCCTTCTTTAAAAGGGGAACAAGAATACCCTTGGCAGGGAAGAGAGAGGCAAAGATTAAAACAGACACAGAAGGGACACCCATTCAGAGCCTGCCCCACATGTGGCCCATACATATACAGCCATCCAATTAGACAAGATGGATGAAGCTAAGAAGTGCAGGCCGACAGGAGCCGGATGTAGATCTCTCCCGAGAGACACAGCCAGAATACAGCAAACAGAGGCGTATGCCAACAGCAAACCACTGAATTGAGAATAGGACCCCCGTTGAAGGAATCAGAGAAAGAACTGGAAGAGCTTGAAGGGGCTCGAGACCCCATATGTACAACAATGCCAAGCAACCAGAGCTTCCAGGGACTAAGCCACTACTTAAAGACTATACATGGACTGACCCTGGACTCTGACCTCATAGGTAGCAATGAATATCCTAGTAAGAGCACCAGTGGAAGGGGAAGCCCTGGGTCCTGCTAAGACTGAACCCCCAATGAACTAGATTGTTGGGGAGAGGGCGGCAATGGGGGGAGGATGGGGAGGGGAACACCCATAAAGAAGGGGAGGGGGAGAGGGATGCTTGCCCGGAAACCGGGAAAGGGAATAACACTCGAAATGTATATAAGAAATATTCAAGTTAATAAAAAAAAAAGAATATATATTTTAGAATACGTTTCTTACCCATGGGGATGTTACTATGCTTTATATTTGTGTTAGATCATCTTATTGTACATTTTCACATGAAATTATTATTTTTTCTGAGATTTAAGAAGGAGTTGTGCTCCAAACAGCATGTTAATCTTTCTGCTTTGTTATTTCTGTGTAGTCATAACAAAGATTATGACTTTACTGGGTTCTCTCAATTTTTTGTTTATCTTCTATCTGTACTAGTAATTTACAGTCTTCTTGCTTTATGAGCGTTTTGTCCTGAAGAGAACCTTAGTGGGTCAGTTCTATGAGTTTGTGGAGTGAAATTCTTCTAGCTCTTTTCTAACTTGCACTATATATCTTGCCCTTGTATATAGATAGTTCTACATGCTCATGTAACTGAAATTATGCATAACACAAAACCCTATGTAAACTATATTTTTATGTACACATGGCTATGCTAAAATTTACAAATAGCCATAGTAAGAGACTAAAGACAATTACTATTACTAATATAGAACATTTCGGATACTGGAAAGATGGCTCAGTGGGAAAGAACACTTTTTGTGTGAGCATGAGGATGTGAGTTCAGATCCCCAGTACTCATGTAGTAAATGTGCATAGCTGTTTGCCAGTAAGCTGTGTTCTGAGTATTGGGAGAGTTGCCATGGAGATAAGGATAGCTAAGGTTCACTTGCCACTGGCCTAATGCTTCTCTACCCCTAAAGCCAAGCTCCAAGCACCTTGTGAGACTCTGCTTCAAGGTAATAATTAGTTGAAGAATGATGGAGTAAGACATTTGAATTTCCACTTGCCTTCTGTTCATGTGTGCCTGGGTACATACATATGTACAAGCATATATGCACCACACATACAACAAATAATTGGAATTAAAATTAAAATATCATGTTCTATTTGGCCCCTTTCTCTCCACTTTTCCTGTTGCCATGCCCATTTCTGTGATAGACAAGGTGAAAGTTATAAATGAGTCCTCATGGAGCACAATGTAGCTGTAATTTTTGCAGTGTGAGGTGCAATAGCAAAACTGATGTGGGCTTATCTTTTCTTCTTTGCAGTTGAGATCTATGATCCAATTTTAGTGGAAACCTTGATCTGGGGTATATTTTTCCCTGAGTTGGTCAGAGTTCCCGATTATCGTGGATAATCTTGGTTGTCAACTAACAACTATAATAAAATAACATAATAAAAAAAAGAATATCAAAGAAAAAAAAAGATATGCTTTTCTGGATGGGCAGTGAAGGTATTTCTGGGAAGGATTAACTGAAGATGCCTCTTTGAATAGGCAAACCTTTTGGTGGTGGTGGGGGTGATGATGTTGGTGTGTGTGTGTGTGTGTGTGTGTGTGTGTGTGTGTGTGTGTGTGTGTGAAGCTATAAGGACACAAGAAAAAAGATATTATTAATAATTTTAAGGATGTATTCATTTTTATGTGTATGAGTGTTTTGCCTGCATATATGTCTATGCACCAGGGTCCCATTGAGACCAGAAAAGGATGTGCAATTCCTTAGAACTGGAGTTTCTAATAGTTACAAGCTTCCATGTGGATGCAGGGAACAAATCTGGGTCCTCTGTAAAGCGTGGCAAATGACCTTAACTGCTGAAATTTCTTTCTAGCCCCCTGCCTTCTTTCCCTTCTAGAAGACATATATGCTCTGTTGATGCTGCTGCTGCTATTCTTTGCTGTCATAGAACCCACACCTTTTCTGGGTTTTCAACATGGACCAAAGACCCATCCATGGCTCTCCTCCAAAGCAAAGTCTCCTTCTGCTGAGACATCCAGACTCATGGACTGAGTGGCCAGTAAGTTTGCAGCACTTCCAGAATACTTCAGTCTCCCAGCCGAATGGTGTAAGCTAGTCTAGTAATTCCACTTGCAATATATGTTCTGTTTATCAGTTCTGTTTCTTGATAGAACCTTGACCAACACACCAAAGCTTTCTTCTTCCCACACAGACTCAAATCTGAAAAGCTCATGTAGTTAGGATTTTCTACATCTATGATATTACTTTATTTTGAAGTGAGCAGGCTGTGTTGAATCTCAGTTTTGCTAAATCATTTTTCTGTTTATTTATATTCAGAGATACAGCACTGTGGCTTTATCCTTCCTGAATTGCACTGGGATACCATTGGCAATCTCAAAAGACAGAACAGGACAAAATAAGTTCAAGCCTTCTCTTTGGGCATGCATTACAACACATTTTTTAAAAATCACTTGGTACAAGGAAACTCTGATCAAACTCAAGAAAACACAGCTGAGGTGGGTACTCATCTTGGAGTTTGTAAGTGTTTGAGAAGAGGATGCAGCTGGTGAGGAAGAGGGGCTTCAAGGAATCCATAAATACTACAGGTGAAGAAAGTGACCATCTCTGTCTTAATTCCCTCTCTATTGCTGTGATAAGACACTATGACCAAGGCAACTTATTGAAGAAAAAGTTTATTGGGGGCTTATAGTTTTGGGCGGTTAGAGTCCATGACCATCACCATGGAAAGTATGGCCCTAGACAATCAGGCACAGTTTGGAACAATAGATGAGAACTTACGTCTTGATCCACAGGCACAGGCAGAGAGAGCTGAGAGTAGTGAGCTTTTGAAACCTCAATGCCAACTCCCAGTGACATACCTCCTCCAACAAAGCCTCCTAGTACTCTCCAAACTGTACCACCAACTGAGGATCAAGTTGATGTTGATTCTATAGGGCCTATGGTGCCTATAGGGTTATTCTCATTCAAATCACTACATCCAGCCTCTGTTAGCTAATGTCAGATACCAATAACCTGAGTACCATTTATGCAGGTCGATGTTCTGGGATCCTGGGATTAACAGGATGATTAACTCATGATATCTACCATCTTTGTGCTTTATCTGAACGATGAACAGAACATGGAGAGGGAAGGATTCATCAGTCATAAGCAACACAAAGACCAAAGTAGACACCTACCATCCATAAAAAGAGCTACAACCTAAGAAATTAATAAAACCTCAAAGTTGGCCTGTAGTCAAGAACCATCCTCCAACAAGGCTGTACTTTTTTTTTTTTTTTTTGAGCTGGGGACCAACCCAGGGCCTTCGCTTCCTAGGCAAGCTCTACCACTGAGCTAAATCCCAACCCCAAGGCTGTACTTCTTAATCCTTCTCAAACAGTACCAACTACAGGGGAATAAGTACTTAAATATTTGAGCCCATGGGGCCATTCTTATTTGAACCATTATGGCCAGCTTCTGTTAGCTAGTCACAGATACCCCTTACCTAAAGTTAAAGAAGTTCTTGTGGGCATTCTACTGCATTCTTAATGTTTCTCTTCTTTTCTCAGTCGAGTGAGGACAAAATGGCTTGTGGCCCAGAATACATTCCTTTTATTTGTAGTAAGCCCATAGTGATGCAGAATATAGGAACCAAATACTATAGTCTATAAAATTATTGTGGCAAGTGTTTTCTACTCAAATTATCAGTACAGACCATGTTGTTATAGAAAATTAGATGTGCTTATATATGTGCCTGGACTTTTGTGAGTCTTTGCATTTGGTAATGGGATTAGGCAGATGAACATAAGGATTACACTTTACATTGATAAACCCAGAAGCATTTCTGGTGTGTTTTTTATGTAGAGAGATACAGATACATGGAACTCAACAATTGGATTGCTATCTTGGTATGGTGTCTTAATTAGGGCTTCCATTGCTGTGAAGGGACAACATAACCTCTTACAAAAGACAACATTTAATTGGGGCAGCATCCAGGCAGACATGTTGCTGGAGAAGGAACTGAGAGTTTTACATCTTGATCCAAGCCAGCCAGAAGAGACTGATTTCCAGGTATCCAGGAGGAGGGTCTCAAAGCCCACCCACAACGTGACATACTTCTTTCAACAAGGCCAACCTATTCCAACAAGACCACACCTCCTAATATTGCCACTCCTTTGCCTGAGCATATTTGAACCACCACATGTGGTCACTCAGTATTAATCTTTTTCGATATGCACATAACAAATACATGCTATACTCCCAAGCCTCAACAATTTATTGTCAGTAAAAGCACGTTCACTTGGGAAAGTTTTCAGATTTCCAGATATTCTTATATTGACTTAAGAGTTAGTGACTAACTTTTGGCATCATTCCATCTTTGTTCATATTTGTCAATGTGCATAAAAACAGGAAGATGTAGCTCAGGGCCAGAGGAGAGACAAGGGAAGGAATGAGAACTGACTTGATTGATGATATCAAGGGGGATGCCCTGCTTGGTGGACTCCTTTTTATGGCTGGTTTACGTGCTGTGTAGCACGCCTCAGCCAAATACAGCTTTGTTGAGGGAGTAAGATTCTGTCCTCGTTATTTAATTAAGAACATCATACGCCATCTGTTTCTGTTCAGTGGGTTGCATTAAAAATCTAGCCAGTGTATGGGGAGGGCTGCAGGGGACTCTGCCTCTCCCCCTGAATTATTGACTATCGATAGATTCTGTTAGAGGAGGAGTCTTGCTTTAGTTGTCTACCACTTATGAGCCCAATGGGCTCTAGTGAGTAGACCTAAACCCATGGGCACACAGATGGCCATGCTTAAATTCAGTGGGTCACAAGACAAAAAAAAGCTATGAGTCTGGGAAAGAGATCTTTAAGAAAGAAAGAGGGAAGGATTACAGGGGTAAGAGGGACATGAGAAAGGGTGGAAGATAAGAACAATCAGAATATATTATATACATTTGTGAAACTGTCACAGAACAAAACAATAGGAATAAACACAGGGTCAATGTAGTTTTTCTGAAACAATAATTCTTTACATCTGGTAAACTTGGTGTCCGTTATAGAAATAGCCAACTATAATGCCATAAAATGAATCAATAAATGTAGAAACATTCAAAGACATACATATAGCTTTCTTTCCTTTCTTGCATGTTTTTCTGTAATCTTGTCAAATCAGAAAAAAGGCAGATGTGGGTACCAGTTAGGTATAGCCAGAGGAAGGCTTCATGTGGCTTAAGAAGCTACAGAACATTGTCAGCCAAGAATAGATATTTTCCAACTGCTTGGGAGCTCCATATGTAGTGTGTGTGTGTGTGTGTGTGTGTGTGTGTGTGTGTGTGTGTGTGTGTACTACTCGGGGCAAATTGTGTACGAATCAAATATCAAACACTGGAAACTTCAGTCTACTAAAGTAATGTAAAGGTGTTTTTAGGAGCCTGAAGGTTGTGGTTACTTGAGGCATTGAGAAGGATCTAATTTATGGGACAAATCAAGAGATCATGAGATTAAAAATATATGTGCTTTACCATCAGTGCTTCTGAAAGAACAATAGAAAACACTATAAATCAATTTTATTGAACTTTCCTATTCAGGTACTGTATTATGTTCTTTTAAATTATTTTACTTTTCTATTTTCATATGTGTGTACATGTGATATGTATGAGTATATACATGTTAGGAAATGTGAGGGCACATACATACTAGGAAGTGTGAGGACACATACACGTGTGTGAGTATGTGTGCTCAGAACAATGAAATCAATGGAGGTTCAAAGTGAATAATTTTGTCTATTGCTTTTCACTGTACTTGTTGAGGTAGAGCCTCTTGCTGAAACTGAAGGTGTCCAATTTTGGCTAATCTACATAGTGAACTTTCTCCAAGGATCTCTGGCCTCTTCCTCCTCCCTCAGTGCACAGACAATAGGCTGCTGCCACACCTGCCCTGCATTTTCATGGCTTGTGAAGATCTGAACTTGACACCTTATGCTTGTGCAGCAAGTGTTTCATGTCCTGAGTCATCACCCTAGCTCTTCTGTGTGCTTGGCCATTTACTGATATGTTCCTTAACAGCCAGCATGAAATATGTATTTCTAGAAATATTCATAGAAGCACAACATCATGAGTAATGTTTTAGAGTGGAGTGTTTATGAGAAAGCAAAGAAGATGGACCCCCCCCATAATTCAAGTGATGTGTCACCCTGTCACTGTGAACAACATAGCTTTGTTCTCGAAGTTCCTGTTTTGTGAGAGGCCTAATAACTTGCATCTATCACTAAGTACAACCACTGAATTTTCCACAAATGGTATGGAGTTGTGTCATATGTAGAGCTGATGGAACTCACTCTGCAGTAACACAATGTGGGTTTTCCAGAAAACATGAGTGACAGGGAGAAGTATTTTATGATGTAGAGAGGGAAAGAGAGGTCATTTCAGAGTTTTATATTGAAACCCACTGTCAAATCCTAAATATTTTAAAATAATGTAGGACTAACATTCATTCCCTTCCCACACTTGGAGACATGGCAGAAGAGTCATTTTTAAAAAGGGAAGCCAGGGTATATATTAACTTGAGAGCCGTTTTTTTCCATGATCTAACTCTGGAACTATCATCTAAATTGAGCTTAAGCTATATGACGTAGTGGAAGACCATCCTTCTTTGGCATCAGGACTTGTATTGATCTGGAAGCTGTTTTGTAAGTGCAGCTTTAATTTCCATTTCCCCCTACCTAGGAAGCCTCATTCTTGTGTCTGTTATGGAACTTTCCATAAAGCTCCCTGTACAAATCTCTGAGTGGCTTTGCAAAGTCGAAACTGACTTTCAGGAGCTAATGATGGAGTGGGCTTCATCTTGGCTCCGCCTGCTGCTGTTAGTCATGCTGCTTTCTGTCCTCTTTTCATCTTCGCTGAAGCTTTGAAGCAGCCGTCTTTGATTTCTACGCACTGTTCTGAGTCACTGTTTGATTGCTTGGAAGAGGCAAAAAGGCTCATATGCTCGTTACTCTGTGATTGTTTTTCTTTTTGCTTGGCAACTTTCCGTGCAGTTGTGGTGATGCTGGGCTCTCCCACGTGTGGGCCAAGCTCACTTTGAAGGGAGTGGGCACCCCAGGTGTGATGGGGCTTTTGTCTGACTGTTCTGTATCTCTTCCTTGTTTTGCTGTCTGAATGTTCCTGCACCTTCTTCTTTGTCTCTTCCTTTGGCTGTCTGTCTCTTTCTCTTCTCTCCTTCATTGTTGCCTTCCCTACTTCCTTTTCCTCTCATCTCCCCTTGTGTGTGTGTGTGTGTGTGTGTGTGTGTGTGTGTGTGTGTGTGTGTGTGTGTGTATACACCACGAGCCGCACGTGAGGCTAAAGGTTGACATCAGATGTTTTCCTCAATCGCAGACCATCTTGATTTTGAGACAGGGCCTATCAGAGAACCTGGAGTTCTTTAGGGATCTGGATGTTTCTGATCTTCCTGAGCTGGGATTTCAGACATATTTTGCAGAGTCTAACTTTTATATGCTTTTATATGAGTCTTTTTAAAAATTAGGTATGTTTTATTTACATTTCAAATGTTATTCCCTTTCCCGGTTTTCCATCCATAAGCTCCCTACCCCTTCCTTCTATGAGAGTGTTCTCCCACCTATCCACCCACCCCTTCCTCCTCCCCACCCTGACATTCCCCTACACTGGGGTATCCAGCCTTCGCAGAACCAAGGGCTTCTCCTTCGATTGGTGCCCAACAAGACCATCCTCTTCTTCATATGCACCCGGAGACATGGGTCTGTCCATGTGTACTCTTTGGATGGTGGTTTAGTCCCTGAGAGCTCTGGTTGGTTATTATTGTTGTTCTTATGGGGTTGCAAACCCCTTCATCTCCTTTAATCCATTCCATAATTCCTCCAATGGGGAACCCATTCTCAGTTCAATGGTTGGCTGAGAGCATTCGCTTCTGTGTTTGTCATGCTCTGGCAGAACCTATCAGGAGACAGCTGTATCAGGTTCCTGTCATCATGCAGTTTTTGGCATCAGCAATATTGTCTGGTTTTGGTGGCTGTATGTATTTGGGCTGGATCCCCAGGTAGAGTAGTCTCTGAATGACCATTCCTTCAGTCTCTGCTCCAAACATTGTCTCCATAACTTCTATGAATATTTTTGTTCCCCCTTCTGAGAAAGAATGAAGCACCACTCTTTGATCATCCTTCTTCTTGAGCTTCCTGTGGTCTGTGGATTTTATCTTGGGTATCCGAACTTTTGGGCTTATATCTACATATCAGTGAGTACATACCATGTGTGTTTTTCTGGGATTGGGTTACCTCACTCAGGATGATATTTTCTAGTTCCATCCATTTGACTATGGATTTTATGAAGTCATTGCTTTTAATAGATGAGTCCATTGTGTAAATGTACCACGTTTTCTGTATCCATTCCTTTGTTGAAGGACATCTGGGCTCTTTCTAGCTTCTGGATATTATGAATAAGGCTTCTATGAACATAATGGAGCATGTGTCTTTGTTGTATTTTAGAGCATCTTTTGAGTATATGATCAGGAGTGGTATAGCTGGGTCCTCAGTGAGTACTATGTCCAATTTTTTGAGGAACCTCCAGACTGATTTCCAGAATGGTTGTACCAGTCTGCAATCCCACCAACAATGGAGGGGTGTTCCTCTTTCTCCACATCCTCAACAGCATCTGTTATCACCTGAGTTTTTGATCTTAGCCATTCTGACTGGTGTGAGGTGGAATCTCAGGGTTGTTTTGATTTGCATTTCCCTGATGACTAAAGATGTTGAACATTTCTTTAGGTGCTTCTCAGCCATTCCATATTCCTCAGCTGAGACTTCTTTGTTTAGATATGTACCCCATTTTTAATAGGGTTATTTGATTCTCTGGAGTCTAACTTCTTGAGTTCTTTGTATATATTGGATATTAGCCCTCTAACGGATGTAGGACTGGTAAAGATCTTTTCCCAATCTGTTGCTTGCCATTTTGTCCTAATGACAGTGCCCTTTGCCTTACAGAAGATTTGCAATTTTATAAGATTTCATTTGTCAATTTTTGATCTTAGAGCATAAGCCATTGGTGTTCTGTTCAGGAAATTTCCTCTGGTGCCCATGAGTTTGAGGCTCCTCCTCAATTTTTCTTCTACTAGTTTGAGTGTATCTAGTTTTATGTGGAGGTCCTTGATCCACTTGGACTTGAGGATTGTACAGGGCAATAAGAATGGATTGATATTTATTCTTCTACATGTTTATCTCCAGTTGATCCAGCACCATTTGTTGAAAATGCCTTTTTTCCCCCCAGTGGATGGTTTTAGCTCGTTTGTCAAAGATCAAGTGACCATAGGTGTGTGGGTTCATTTCTGCATCTTCAGTTCTATTCCATTGATCTACCTGACTCTTTCTGTACCTATACCATACAGTTTTTTTTATCACTATTGCTCTCTCTGTAATACAGCTTGAGGTCAGGGATGGTGATTACCCCAGAAATGCTTTTATTCTTGAGGATAGCTTTCACTATCTTGGTTTTTTTTTTAAATTCTAAATGAATTTGCAAATTGTTCTTTCTAACTCTATGAAGATTTGAGACAAATAAGTTTTTTCTAGTGAAATCTCACTGGGTATATATTAAGCACACTTCAGCACAGCCTGCATGCCGAGGAGTACTTGGTCAACACAAAATAAACTCAATGGTAATTTTGAAGATTTTTTTGTCTCATTTTTGCTTTGGGCATTTTTTTTGTCCTATTGGTCTTTTGCTTGTTAAATTTCTTTTGTTTCTGTGGTGTTTGTGTTTGTTTGTGTGTGTGTGTGTGTGTGTGTGTGTGTGTGTGTGTGTTGAAGACACCCAACATCATTTTTGAGTCTTCATATGTATTTGAACACTTGTATACATGTTCCTACACACTCCTGTACAACCACACTTGTAAATATGTATAGACACATTTATGCACACCACACATATCATGCCAAAAGCCATGAAGGCCTCAGTAAAAGGCCATAGTGTTGAGTTTACTGTGGAAAAATACTGTACGTGTCTGGCACAGCTCTGTGAGGTGCCAATAGGTTTGGGAAATGTGTTGAAATGATTGAGATGTGTGAGAAAGTCAATCAAACGTTTATCTGGATGTTATTTAATGATGAGATGAGTCAGACAAAGTGACACTTGTAGCTGAGACCTCATTCACACATTTCTTCAGTGTTAAGTCTTTTTTTTTTAACTTTTCCTTTTGAGTTTATTTTGAGACTGGGTCTTGCCATGCACCTGTGGCTAGCTGGTTACTTCCTACAGTCCACCTGGCCTCAACTTGTGTTACTTCTTTGGTTTCATCTTCCTGAGTGCTGGGATTACAGGAGGGTACCACCATATTCACTTCCATACTAATTCTTAATTAAAAAACATTTAGTGTGTGTGTGTGTGTGTGTGTGTGTGTGTGTGTGTGTGTGTGTGTGTACATACTGCAGTACATTCCAGAGGTGTGTATGTCAAAGGACAACTTGTGGGAGCTGGTGTTTTCCTTCCATCATGTAAATCCTATTTCAAACCCAGATCACCAAACTTAGGGGCAATTACCTTATATACTGAACTATATAGCCAGCCCTTAATATTAAGTCTTGTGTGTTGTTTTGTTTTACTTTTTGGTTTTCAAGACAGTGTTTATCTGTGTAGACATAAATTTCCTGGAACTCACTATGCAAACTAGGCTGGCCTTGAACTCAGTGATTGACTTGCTTTTGCCTCCTGAGTGCTGAGATTAAAGTCATGTGCCACTAAACCTGCCCCCAGTCTCAATTCTTATCCAGTGATCTTCATTGGCTATTTTATACAGTATTGTGTGTATACTCAAAGTTTGCCAAAAATTCCATGCCTTTAGAAACTTTTAGGAATGTACTTTTTTTGGAGTTGATGTCTTTAAATTTTTCCTTGCTTTACAAAATCACAGGGTGCAAAATATTAATTGCATTCTCCTAGATTATTATTGTTTGAGAACTCAAAAGGCAACTGAACATGGTGATCAATTGTTTTAGGAACTGAGTATGTTATAGTGGCAAGGAATGAGAGGAAAGCACATAGTTAAGACAGTGGATGCTGACTCCAACTCTGCTTTTAGATTTTATATTTGCTACATGACTACTTCATTCTGTGTCTTTCATGGGATACTGGGCTCTTCAGCTTGTGTAGAGTTATTGTAGGGAACACAAGACAATGTGCATTTATCCCTTAGTGTTCATAGGGCTTGGTTTCCTGTCTCAATAGATGCTCAGTTGCCTTTTAAACAGTAGTGTAATGTTTGCAAAAATCCTTGTTCACACCCTTGTTTGCCATGAATTATATCTAGATTACTTCTACTACCTAATGTAATGTGCAGTCTGTGCTAATAGCTGTTATACTATACTGCTCAGGGAATAATATTAAGAAAATATCTGTACGTGTTTCATAGGATGTACTCTTCTGAATGTTTGCAGTTCACAGGTGCTTGGCTGCTCACATGCAGATAGATCCCACAGTGTCTGAGGGCTGATTGCATTTAGAAGCACCTTGGGTAAGATGTGTCTATACGGAAGCGTGCTATGACATTTGGCTGAATGATCAGAAGAGTTCATAGCAACCACCTGTTTGTTTCTGGAAGCAGAAGCCAAGCCACAGGTGCATGACTGAGGTTCATTGCTAGAATAGAGCTTGAAACCCATTCAGCATTCAGCTTGATGTTTTTATTTTTTCTAAGATGTGTGTAATCAGCTTTCTATGACAGTAGTAAACTATCTGACATAACTACATTATAAAGAGAAGAGGGATATTTTGGATCACACAATCACAACCTGTATCCAATATACCATTGATTTTGTCCTGTGGTGATTAGGGAGCATAGTGGGAGGGCATGGGTAAGAAAAATTACACACATCATGAGTTAAGGAGCAAGGGGGTGAGTGAAGGGAACCAAAGTTCCACCACCTGTAAGGGCACACCTATGATTACTCAAAGATCTTCAATAAGGTCCCTCCCTCTCAAAAGTTTTATTATCCCCAAACATACCATCTTGTAATTCATGGGTTTTGGAGGTGGACCCACAACTTCTGAGTGCAGAAAGATTTACTGATCCTCCTTAAAGCATTCCAGCAGGACAGAAACTAAATGTGAGTTCACAGGATGTGCAGTATTCTGACTGCCTGATTACTTCTCTAAATTCATAACTTTAGGAATGCTCATCCCAACCAAGATGTGTATCCTGTGGCTTCAGAAAAACCCAGCACATAACATACCAAAGCATGCAGCGTTGCTTTCTCTTCCACTCCACCCCTTCTCTTATAATATTAGTTTTATTGCCCCACAGTTTATTTATGATGAAAGATGTAAGAGAGAAGAGTAGGCAGCAGCAATGGCCGATACTTACCTGAGTAAAATAATACAGCAGTTAGCAGGTACTTACTGTGGTGTGTGGATATGGTTTAAACATGTCTCACACATATTCTTGTGTCAGTAATATGATTCTCAGTATTGTGAGGTTGGCATGTGGTGGTACCTCTAAAAGATGGAGCTTACTGGGAGAAAGTTATGTCATGGGGCATGTGCCCTCAAAGGGGATTATGGGATGCCCAGCTTTTCTTGCATCCTACTTTGACACATTGGGTGCCCTCTTTCTGCTCACATTTCTTCCAAGTGCCATGGGCCCTTCTAGCGTCAGTCCTGTTTTTGTCATACTCCAAAACTATGAACTAAATGAACCTCTTTTCCTTATAATGTTAACCTGGTTCATGTATTTTATTATAGTAGCAGACACCAAGTACAAAACACACTATGGATTTGGAGTATCTCATCAGTGTTAGTTTTATCAGGTAGGTGAAAAGACTAGGATGTATGCCCAGAAGTGTGATTTGGGCTGTTCCAAAAGCAGAGTGGAGACTGTTAATGGCACACAGGAAAAGAGGAAGTTGAGTCAAGCTTCCATCTTGGTACCAAGGAAATTTTCAGTACCTTTGCATGGTATTCCTCAGCCTCTCTCTATTAGTCACCGACTCCACATGCTCGGCCATTAATACAAATTCCAAGGGCTAAGGCAAGGTGATTCTGCAGACACTCAAAACAAGTTAAGAATTTAAAAGACTCAGGCTCAAATGGTTTTGCTCCTGTAGATGAATGTGTTGCTGACATCAGAGAACACGTCTCCCACCAGCCTTCAGATGCTAGTGTGTTTCTCACTGAGAACACAGCTCCTAGCTTACGAAAACTTTTCTTCCTTTTGTTTTTAATTGAACAAACTATATTTAATGCATGTTTAATATGAAGCTTTTAATATGAAGCACAAGCTGTGAATGAATTACCCTTAACCTTTCAAACTCTTCAAAATAGTAACTATTTGCAGAGCCACCCACATGTGGCTCAATTCACTAAGAATTTTCTCCAACAAGCTTGATTCCCAGCATGATTTCTTCCTGTATAGTTTCGCTATGCCTGAGCCTTATCTAATCTTTCTATTCTCTTGTCCTTTTGTGATAATTCTGGATCAGAGCATCAGCATCCTGAAAACAGACTTAGGTGTAGGGCTAAAGTTGCTTACACTGTCAAGCAGGCTGTGGGTTACACTGGAACAGATCCATTTTCAAATTTCATTTCTTACTTTACTAACAACCATATTTTAAATATGTAGAGGTTTAATTTTCTCTCTGATCCTTATGTTGGCTTGGGGTTGCTTGATACTAGGTAACTTGACTGTTTTTCTTTGGGATATGTGTGTGTTCATCTGTGTGTACATGAGCAAATGCATCCTTGGATATTGTTCCTCAGGAGCTGTCTATCTTGTTTTGTTTTGTTTTTGAGACATGGTTTCTTAATGGCCTGGGGTCCACCACATGGGCTAGACTGACTGGGCAATGAGACCCAAAGATCTTCGTGTCTCTGACTCCCTGGTCTTGACATTAAACACGTCTAGATTTTTATGTGGACTCCAGGGATTGAATATAGATCTCCATGCATTCATGGCAAGTACTTTACCTACTGAGCCATCTATGTAGTCCTTGTTACTTGGTCTTTATACCTGAAAAAGTTAATATTTCTAGGGTCTGCTGTATACTTGATGTCAACTTGACATAAACTAAAGTTATTTGAGAGAATGAATCTCTAAATTGATAAAATGCATCAGTTAGATAAGGCTGTAGGCAACCCTGTGGGGCACTTCCTTAACTAGTGATTGGTGACAGAGGGCCAGGCCCATTGTGGGCAGAAACATTCCTGGGCCGATGGTCTTGGTTTCTACAGGAAAGCAGGCTGAGTAAGCCACAGGGAGCAAGCCAGTAATACACATCCCCCATGGCCTCTGCATCGGCTTCTGCCTCCAAGTCATTTCTCTGTTTGAGTTCCTATCCTGACTTTCTTTGATGGTAAACAGTGGTGTGAAAGTGTAAGCTAAATAAATCCTTTCCTCCCCAAATTGCTTGTGGTGATGCTTTTGCATCGCAAAAATAGTAACCCTAACACAAGACAATTAGACCTTTAGAGCAATCTTTAAATTTTATTGGAAGAAACTCTTCTGCTTTCCTCTTTTATCTAGTTTCTCACTAATTGTATTAACAGTTTCTTTACTGAAAACAGTGGGTAAAGTGCTTGCTGTGTAAGCATGAAGACTTGAATTTGGATACCCAGGTTGTACCACATAAAAGCTGGACATGGCAGCACCTGCTTGTAGCATCAGCATTCAGTGAGTTGGAAAGGGGAACACTGGTAGGTCCCAGGGGCTTGCTAGCCTGTTGGGAGCTGTTTGCTGCTTCTCTGAAGCAGAGAATAAAAGAGAGATAGAAAGTCTGTCTGCCAGGCAGAGTCAAGGCAGGTCAGGGCCTGTTGGCAGATTTCCCAGTCTGCTGGGGCATGGAACAATAAGAGGAGGTGCACCTGAGGCTCAAGGATAGGGACTGAAGATTCTATTGACCTTGGTGGAAGGAACATAGAGATGGGAACAAGTGTTTTGTGTACATTTTAGCAAAATTGTTTCTGTTAGCTTATTGCTTCCCACAGTACTCTAATATAAGAAGGATAAGAAATCCCCTCAAGGCTGGCTGATATTCACCAAGCATCGCTTCAATATCCGTGTCTTGCATCCTTTTTGTATTTTTCCTATAATCAGCCTCTTTCTCCCCCTCAGAGGCAGGACCAGTGCACTAGCTAGACAGTCTAACCAAAATTGTGAGTTCTGGGTACAGTGTGGACCATGTCAAAAAAACAAGGTGAAGGATAGACAAAGACACCTAGTATCCAGCTTTACACACAAACACATGTTACACATGTGAACATGTATCATGCAAATGCACATTTGTATACAACAACAACAACATGCATACACATCTGCATACACATGATAGATGAAAGTATATATATCTATATATATATAATAGATGAAAGAGTAGATGATAGATATATAGATGAAGGATAAATAATAGATAGATGAATATTTAAAAGATAAATAAGCATATTAACAGATAGATGCCAGTTAGCAGATGAGAGGGGAAGAGAGAAAGAAGAAAGAGAAACAAAGAGAAATTTTGAAGTAGTGTAATTTTCAAGACACCTTGATGCTGCAAATACTGATGAGCCCACCAGGAATGCCATTTGTTTTTCTTCCCACCTGTTTATAGCCTATCCATCAGTCAGCCCCTGGATTGATAAACAGCGTGGAAGTACACTGTGCCAATTTGGGAATAAAATTATGTTTCAGTACTTCTTTTCATTTACATAATATCACAAGATAAATTCCTGCAGCTTGCTCCTCTACAGCTGTGATGTTATATCCTGTCATTTCAGGCTCCTTATAATCTAACTTTGCCTAACATATCCCTTGTATCCAGGCTGCCTCTTTCTCCAGGACAAAGCTTCTGCCTTAGTTTGCATCTGGAATGATCTGTTCTTTGTGATGTTAGATCTTGATTGTCAACTTCAGAGATTCTATAAACACCTTTGGGACAGGCCTCTGGTCATGCCAGTAAGGAAGTTTCTAGATTGAGGTAGGTAATATTAGAAAATCTATCCTCAATGTTGGTAGCACCATCCTATGTACTAGGGTCCTGGTCTGCATAATGAGTACTGTTAAGACACGGCTACTCTCGATGGAGTTGTTGTGATGCTTGTTTGAGATTACTTATTTGAGCATGAGCTTAGATGTGTCAAAAAACTTGAATGGACTAAGGACTAAACAAGTTAATATAGTATGAGTTCAAGCTAGCCAGAAGGGGATATGTGTCTGAGAAGCAAAGGCAAGAGCCATAGCAATAGCCACAGCATCATCAACTCAGCACATTCTCCAAACTCCAATTCCTACAAGATGAGGAAAGGTTAGTGGACACCACACCATGGAGAGAAAGAAGAGCACAGTCAACCTTTATTTTAAGCCATAAATTTACAAGATATTTGCCTCCAAGGGAGACATTATCTTTATAAAACTTAGTGCTGTTTATGCGAATGTTCTTGTTTGAACATGGGCACATGACATATATAGACCTGTGGAGGTCGGAGATCATCCTGATGACCTCAGAATGACATCCACCTTGTTTGGACAGGGTCTATCTTTTGGCATGTGCTTACCAATTTTGCTAGTTTGGCTAACCACTGTGCCCCAGGAATCCTGCTGTTTCTGCCTCCTCAAGGATTGCATTATAACTATGTGCCACCGTACTTTTGATTTATTTTTTAAATTATTTATTTTATTTTTTGGTATTATAATATAATTACAACATTTTACTCTTTCCTTTCCTCCCTTCAAACACTGCCATATATCTTTCCTTGCTCTCTTTCAAATTTATGGCTTCTGTTTTCATTAATTGTTATTACATGTATAGACATGCACATATGTATATATTCCTTAATTTAAACTGCTCAGGCTTTATAGTGTTACTTGTATGTATGTTTTCAGGAATGACCATTTGGTACTGGATAACCAATTGGTGTGATCATCCTTGGGAAAAACTATTTTTTCCCACTCTTAACATTCCTAGTTGCCTGTTTCCTTCTTTCTTTGTGTGTGTGTGTGTGTGTGTGTGTGTGTGTGTGTGTATGTGTGTGTGTGTATGTGTGTGTGTGTGTGTGTGTGTGTGTGTGTGTGTGTGTTGTGTGTGTAGGTTTAAATTTAAAGGCTCATTGGTTCATTGGCTTTCTTTAATCCACTTTGGCAGGACCATTGCTACCATTTTTGTTGAGTTCACATTGGGTAGTTGGGCATGTTGGTGAGACTTTATGTGTGTAGTTCCTGATATTAGTAAGAGACACAGTCTCATAGTGATCTCCCTGATCCTCTGCCTTTTAGAATCTTTCTGCCCCCTCTTCCACAGTGTTCTGTTAAGTCTTTGGTGCAGGAGTGTTTTGTAGATGTCTATAATTGGACTGGGCTCAACAACCTTGTATTTTGTTTGGTTGTGGTTTTTGCAGTGGTTTTCATTTATTGCAAAGAGAAGTTTTCTGAATGAGGAGTTAAAGAAAGACTACACTTATCCGTGGTTATAAGGACAAATCTATATAGATAGTTTTAGGGGATTTTGCTGTTTAGAAAATTAGAAGTTAGAGATTTGCCTTCAATAACTATGAGTTCACTAATGTGGAGTAGATAGTTAGGTGTCTAGCACCAGGTATAGTTTCCCTCATGATGTGAAATGCAAACTTGACAAATGTCACTGTATATCATGGAGCCATTTGCTGAGGTTGTTTTCCTTTTAATTGTGAAAAATATGGTTGTTCCCATATTAATTTATATATTAAAATCCCCTCTGAAGAATTACAGAAGCCATAGTTATATAGTGTTTGTATGTGGGAGTGGGTGGGATGTAGGAGGTAATGGACTTCTATTAATTGGAAGGTTCAGAAATGGAGTAGAATATGGCATCAGATATCTTCAAGTGTAGGGACAAGACCTGTACCCTGGAACTTTTTTTATCTTTCCTCATCTGCAGCTTCTGAGCTACTTCAGGCTTGTGTGTCTGAAGGACACTCGATGGAATACATTTGTGGGACATAGCATATAACATAGCCCATGGATTCTTCCCTCAACAGTACAGGGCCTTTTAGTCATGCTCATGTGCCACTTTGCCACTAGCCTGTCAAGAATATTTGGTAGAGGAGACTTTCAGAGTAATGTCACTGCTTTATCTATTGCTGTCTAAAATGCAAGAAATATTCTCTCTCTGGTGTGTGTGTGTGTGTGTGTGTGTGTGTGTGTGTGTGTGTGTGTGTGTCTGTGCGTGCATGCATGCACACCAGAGAGGGATATAAGGTGTCTTACTATGTTACCATTCACTTCATCCCCAGTGACAAGATATGGAACTAGGCTGGCAGCTAGCAATCCTATCTCTATCTCTTCACCCATAGCACAGGGGTTACAGGTATGAGCAGCCACACCTGGATTTTTATGTGTGTATTAGGGATTCAAGCTCACTGTGAAACAAGCACTCACTCGTGAAGCCAGGGCCCTATCTCTTTCTCTGTCCCTGTCTCTCCCTCTCCCTCCCTACTTTCCTCCCTCCCCTCCCTCTCTCTCTTGAGGTTTGGATTCTGTGTCCTTTCATTGATACCTTACTACTCTGGTTCTACTTTGGGTCCTGTTAACCTGTTTCATGGCAGGGATTGTCCTTCCTAGGTTTTGTTTGAATGGCTGCATTAGAAAGTAGAGACATGGGATAAGTTTGTTTGGTAGGTGTTAGGTCTGTTTTGGTTCTAGAACAAAAGGAAGCAAATTTGGTCTTGGGTTAGAAAATGCCCAGGACTAGAGCATAATTATGTATGTTGGATATTTAACGTGTGAAGTGGAGGAAGAACAGTAGGAGAACCCTTAGAAGGATTCTGAAACACAGGGACTTGCTGGACTTTCAAGTCAAACATCTCTACCTAGACTTTCTTAATAGACTCTCCAAGGCTGGCAATATTCTTTCCCTGGCTGGATCAGTATTAGATGACCTTAGAGAAGCTAAGTCACTTGTTTAAGGTACCTGTCATCTCCTTTTTCATGGAGAAATGCCTTTCCCCACTTGTTTGAGAGGAGAAGGAATTTATAACTGGTGAAAATAAAGCTTCATGTGTTTCAGACTGTATACTGGAGAAAAAAGTGGGAGGACAAACATTTATTAAGGGATTACTGGATTCTACGCATGGAGACATCTTGCCCATCTCTACTCATTTAATCTTTGTATAGACATACACGTGCTGTTTTTTATTCAGCATTTGAGAATACTCAGTTTCTAATATATACTGGTTATCTAGATAGTGAACTCATTATAAACCAATTTTGTCCAGCAGGTGACATAAAACTAGTATATATTAATTTCTCTTCATGTATCAAAAGCAAAATAAGCAATTTAGGTGTGCTAATTTTGTGATTTTTCTAAGTAAAATCCGTGTGACTAGAATACTTGAGTGACATTTCCCTTAAAAATGTATTTGATTAGTAATGTTTGGCTGTGTGTATGGTGGTGGGGTGCACATGCATTATAAGGAGGTCAGAGATCACTTTCTGAGAATCAGTTTTCTAATTCTACTGTAGGTCCCACTGGTAAACTCAGCCATCTCACTGGCCCCATTTACGTATCTCTTTGGTTAGTGTGCGAACACTTGGTAGAAGATAGAGAATTTTATAATGATGTATTCATATCAAAATTTTAAGTCCTTGTAACACAAATTTCTCAAATACTTGAAAATATTTAAAAGTTCAGTTCTGAAGCAACTATATTAAAATATTTTTAAGAGTATATATTAATTATAAAATAATGGGTGTTTTTATGGTATTTTTATTCATACATATAATATGACTTTATCATATTCATATTCATTATCTCTCTTATTCCCTTTCTATCCCCATTTGTAACAGCCTTTCTAACCTTCTTGGGGATCAGATATACACATGATACAATTAGATATATGCATGCAAAACACTCATACACATAAAAAATAAAAAATTAAATCTTAAAAAGAAATGCATGCAAAGACTGTACCTTGTATTTAATTGGCTGTCACAAACTGACATTTACAAGCCATTTCTTCAACATTATGATGACTAATAATCATTATATTTTAATTCTGTCTACTGTGTTATCATTTAATATTCATAGATCCAGTGATTGAAAGCTTGGGGAGTTTGCTGTGAGACTGTGTCTTCTGTAGTATCAGACGCCACACTCATAAGGTCTCACCAACATTACTGTCCAAATGTGAACTGAATAAGCATGACTCCAGTGAATGTGCCTAACTGGACTGGGAAAATCTCACAAGGCCTCAAGACTACAGAACTACTGGTGGCAAAGGAATGCTGTAGGTGCCACAATCATGGGTGAATAATTTTGGCGACAGTCTGCTCATTAATGTAGTAGTTTATCTCTGTGTCTGGCAGATTCATTTCCCTCAAATGTTTGGATGAGTCACAGTTTTGTGTAGCAACGCCAACAAAAGGGAGCTCTGCCAATTTAGAACTTTGAGTGGTTTAGACCTTGCCCTTGGAAGCATCCACAGGATCTTCCTATTGGAAATTCAGAATGATGGCAGAGTGGAGCAAAGACAGCGAAGACCATGGGTTTGGGTTTTAATTCCAGATGAGCAACTCCAGAGTTCTGTAACCTTTAGGCCACTTAAAAATGCACTGAACCACAGTTGCCATGGAGACTCATTAGTGCAATGTGGACTGCTATTCCTTCCTCTCTGAATAGTAATTGTTGGATGTCATCTAGGCAAAGTACCAATTCCTAGTGCTTGAATGCTCTTGGCTCTTAAAATTGGGCTCCATCTCTCTCAAAAATTTATAGCATGACTAACAGCAGTGGTTAGAGTGACAATTCATCCACCTAATCCTAATTAGTCACCAACACCTTAAATTTAAGAGTAGGTTAAGAAGTATACACATACAATTTCTATATATTTTTGTGTGCATATGTTTATGTAATGTATATAAATATGTAAATGTATATTATCTATCTTATTATCTAATTATCTGCCATATACTGTATAAGTTATGTATGCATCCACCATCTCTCTCCTTCTTTCTTTTTATCTATGTATCTATCATCCTTTTAATTATCTGTCAGCTATGTGTCATCTATCATCTATGTATCATCAATGAACTATATTATCTATTATCTAATTCTGATCTATTCTATGAATCTGTTAATGAATCCATTACTATCACTATTGCTCTATCTATCTATCTATCTATCTATCTATCTATCTATCTATCTATCTATCTATATATATCTATCTATCACCTGTCTATGCATCTTCCAATCCATTCTCTGTCATATATTTCTCATTCATCTATTATGTATGTATGTACCTATTATGCATGTATTTATCTATCTATCATCTACCCATCATCTATGTATATATGCATGTATGTATGTATATGGCATGTATGTATGTTTTGATCTATCTTCATATCATCTATCTCTACAAATTCATATAACTCATATAATCTATCATCCACACATCCATCTGGGTAAGGTAATTCTCCTTCTCTTTTACTGAGTCTGAGACTTGGGTGGCTGCGTCTAAGGCCACAGTGATTTGACTGTGGATATTTTATCTTTAGCATAGTCAGGTTCACCTCAGTCCCATTTTTTCAATATTGAACTTCTAGCCAAAGGACTCCCAAAATTGTGAACTCTAGCTTTGTTAATTTGACAATGAAGGTTTTACAAATAAATAACCAGAGGACACTTTGTGTCCAATAAGCTTTTCGGTGTAACTCTGAGAGAACACAGGTTGAAATTGTGATCAGAGGGAAAATTACCTGATTTTTTTCTCCTTTTTCTAAAGCTTTTCATTTTGTTGAATCATCAGGCCGAAAGAATCAAATTGCTCTCCTGAAATTATTTCACATAATTGCTTGAAAATAGCTTTTACAAATGTTGCTGGATATGAAAGGTACAATTTCTCTTTTGAAATCTCACTTTGGTCTGGGTCTTTGCACTATGAGTCAGGTGCTGCTTGGCACTGCTGGCTGAGGGCATGCTCTAAGCATGGCTGCAGCTTAGCCTGCCTGTTTACTCAGACAGATAATTTCCTAATGACTCCATGTGAGCATGGCTGTGCATTGAATGCTGCGTTGTTCTGCAGACAAATGGCAAGCATATACTTTTACAGCTAGAAAATAAAGATGATAATAACCAGACAGAAAGGAAGAAAATGGCCCATTCAGGGAAATAATTTTTAAAAGTGTACTATAATATAAATAAATGTCTTTATGTTTTTCTTCCTTGTAGTTTTTGTGTCTCAGCAGTGAAAATGTTTGCTACTTATCTCTTGGAATACCAGGATGATGAAATGATACCATGCAGCCATCTAATAGTCTGAGCTTCCTAGAATTCAGTGACAGAGCAAAGATGCCTAGAGGTCTTGGGGCCACATGCTGTTCCCAGCAAGCTTCCTACATGACCACAAGGTGTTTTCAGTATACTGTCCTCATGGCTACAAGTATCAACATCTAGAAAACTTGCCTTCCTTATTTGTAAGATGTGTCTATGAGAATTTACTTTTGCATTATCTTAGGGAATGGCAGTGCACTCTGAGAAACACAAGGAATCACTGTTGTTGTTGGTGGTGATGATGATGATGATATGATGATAATGACCTCAGTAAGAGCAGTTGTCACTGCTCTGTACCCAAATCCTGTGGGAGAGAGAGAGTTGGACTCTCAGAAATACCAACAATCCTGAGAATTCAAGGAAGACCATAGAAGTAGGGTGAGTGGGGTTGGGATAGGGGGTTCATAGACAGGAAACCAGGAAAGGGAATAACATTTGAAATATAATTTAAAAAGTATCCAAAAAACCCAAAAAACAATTGTCACCACCATCATTCTGATGTTATTTTCACAAAGAATGTGTGGGAGAATTGAGTAAGCTACAGCCATCGTGGCTGTTGTTTATGTTTATAAAGAAAGTTTTACTGAGACACAGCCATGTTAGTGGTTTATCTCATCTGTCTCTATTTTCATGTTATAGTAGTAATGTGGTAAGTGGTTCTTACCATTACACATGTGATATATTTGTGTACAGAAGTGGATCCTAATTGTGTGTCTGCGTGTGCATACATGATCTGCTGTGGTACACAGTCTTAGTTTCTTTTCATGTCATGGTGGTGATAACATATATTCTGAGAAAAGAATTATAAGGGAGAAAGAGTCCGTTTTGATTCTAGGGTATAGCCCATTGTAGTGGGAAAACTTGAGGAGGCAGTTGGTCACATTGCATACAAAGTCAGGAAACAGAGATGAATGACTGTGGCTCAGTTCCTTTTCTCGTATTTATGAAGTCCAAGATGCCAACCCATGTGATGGTAGCACCACCCAACTTTAGGGTGGTCCTTCCTGCCCAGAGGTTAACCTAATCTAGATAATTCCTCATAGTTGTGCTAAGAAGCTTGTTAACTGGTTGATTTTAGAGCCTATCAAGTTGACCTCTAGCATTAACCATTCCAGGTCCTGTTGAGTTGACATTCAGTATTAACCATCACATGTACTAAGCAGAACCAGCTGTATACTCTTTCTGCTCTCTTGCCTACAAACTTTAGCTTTCTGGTTTTAAGTTAACTAATTGTTCCACTCCTTGCCTGAAGAAAGAAAATACTGGATGCTAACAATGAATTTCCTTGACAAGGCTATGATTGGGAAGAATGTATATGTCTGATAGAGCCTCATAGAAACTCTGTAATGCTTCAAAGGGCAGATGCCCACACTTGGCAGAACATTAAGGGGAATTAGAGTCTTACAAAGGTAAGTGATATTCATTTAGTTTGGAGATTTTTAACAAGTCATTCAGTTACCACTATGGTCCTTAGTCATGAACTGGGAAGCTGAATGTCATTCACAACCTTGGTTTCTCTAACACTGCCTATCTGAATCTCTCATGTGGAAGAATGTCAGATATTGAGGCTGGCATCTTGAAGGAGCAGAATCCTATATTCATACGCCCTTAAAATGTCCCTTCTGTTTTGACCATTTAAAACATCATGACGAAAGCTGCTCCCTTTTCTCAAATGACTCTAGCTTGTGTCATGTTGACATAAACTAGACAGAGCAAGCAGTAAGTGCTCTTAACTACTGAGCAATCTCTCCAGCCTAGAAATGCTCTTCTTAAATGAGAATGTTTAAGAATGTGCGTGCCTAGGGATATACTCACTAACTGACTGTGCTCAGGAACACACTCCTTAACTTAGTATGCCTGTCTTTAAAGTGTGTTCCTTTATAAATACATTTGGTCTCTGCATAAACTCCTCATAGTTCCTTTGTTCAAGGGGACAGTGCTTTTGGGATAATTCCTACTTCTCACCTGCTGAAGACAATATTTCTACAATATTTATTTTCTGGTCATGTTCATTTTGATTTTGTATTCAACAAGGTGAATCCATTGATATTTCATAGATTCTAGATTTGGAATCTATGGTCAATGGCATTGGCTCTTAACAATATTCCTTTGAAATCCATATTACAACTTAATCATGAAGCAATAGTAATAAGAAGAGTGAACTTTTAGTGGCAGTTGCATTATGAAAGCATTGATTATTCTGTGTTCAATGGGACAGGACTCTAACGAAAAAGCTGTCTTGGGAAGGGCCTGTGCTGATCTTTTATTTCTTCCACACAGCATTTTTCTCTGCAGAAAAGTCTGTAGGAAATCACCTCAGTGGGAGAAAGCAGCCAGTATCAGATGCCAACCCTGTAAGTCTCCACCCTTCAGAATTATAAGCCGTAATTTTTTGTTTTGTTACTCTTCCCTTTTGAGGCTATTATAGCAATACGAATAGACAAAGGCAGGTGTCTTTCAATACTATTTTTAAAATTCTTGCAACAGGATCTTAATTTACATTAGATTCTTACCTTAAAATTAAAGTATACATGTGCGTGCACATGTGCATGCATGTGTGCATATCTGAGTTTGTGTGTGTATATGTGTGTGTGTATGTGTGCAATTCATGTGAGTCAGTTCTCTTGTTCTACTTTGTAGGTTCCAGGGACTAAACTCAGATTACCATTACTTGGTGGCAAGTTATTTTATTCAGAGCTGTCTCTGGTTCTGACAAATGAACAGTTTAGAAGAAGAGATATTATGAATCCTAGTTAGGTATAGTTGTCAACTTGATATAGCCCAGAGTCATTTGAGGGAGTCTCCACTGGAAGGTCTGTCCAGAATAAATTAGCCTGTGGCTATGTCTGTGAAGAGTTGTCTTGATAAATGATTGATGGCCCAGCTCACTGCAGGCAGAGCCATCCCTAGGCAGGTGTTCCTGGGTGGTATAAAAGAGATCACTGAGCAGAGAACAAGCCAATAACCAACAATTCAATGTATTTTCAGCCTGTACTATTGCTCCAACTTGCATCAATGATGGACTGTTACCTGGAAAGTATAAGTGAAATGAACCCTTCCCTTACCCCCCAAGTTGCTTTTGTTCATAGTATTTATCACAGCATCAGAGAGCAAAGACACAATACAAAGGCTACTTGCTTGATGTTTATGGAACAAAAATAGAGAAAGCTAAAAAGAGACTCCCCTTTGGAGATGTTGTTTTCCTAGATAGTACAATTCTGACCAAAGCACACGTTTGGAGAGAGAAAAATATTCAAGGGCAGGAAAGAGCTTTACAGGAGAGTGGCTCTATTTTCTGTTTGGTTCATTCTTCTAAATCAGGCAAAAATCAGGACAGCTGAAGTCCTCATGCATGTGTGGCAATTCCCAGTCAATATCATCATACCTTATGAGACCTTCCCACCTCCCCATATTGCAACTAAGATATGGATTTCATAGTCATTTGGGCTTATATTTTCAAAGAATAATCATAAGGATTTTTCCCTACTCATAATGCAAACTTCTTTACTAGTCCTTAAAACCAGTGGTGTGTGTGTGTGTGTGTGTGTGTGTGTGTGTGTGTGTGTGTGTGTGTATTGTGTGTCTATCTAGAAAATTATCCATTTTGTTTTCCAGTTTTGTTGAACATAGGCTTTGGTAGTAGGATCTGTTGATCTTCTGAATTTCCACAGTTTCTGTTGTTATGTCTCCCTTTTCATTTCTGACTTTGTTAATTTGAATACTCTCTCTGTGCCCTCTGGTTAGTCTGGCTAAGGGTTTATCTAACTTGTTGATTTTCTCAAAGAACCAGCTCCTGGTTCTTTTTGTTTCTACTTGGTTGAATTTCAGCCCTGAGTTTGATTATTTCCTGCTTTCTACTCCTCTTGGTTGTATTTGATTCTTTTTGTTCTAGAACATTGAAGTGTGCTATCAAGTTGCCAGTATATACTCTCTCCAGTTTCTTTTCTTTTTTTCTCTTTTTTCCCATCTTTATTAAATTGGGTATTTCTTATTTACATTTCAAATGTTATTCCCTATCCCAGTTTCCAGGCCAACATCCCCCTAACCTGTCCCACTCCCCTCCTATATGGGTGTTCCCCTCCTTATTCTTCCCCATTACCACCTTCCCCCCAACAATCCCGTTCACTGGGGGTTCAGTCTTGTCAGGACCAAGGGCTTCCCCTTTTACTGGTGCCCTTACTAGACTATTCATTGCTACCTATGCAGTTGGAGCCCAGGGTCAGTCCATGTATAGTCTTTGGGTAGTGGCTTTAGTCCCTGGAAGCACTAGTTGGTTGGCATTGTTGTTCATATGGGGTCTCAAACCCCTTCAGTTCTTTCATTCCTTTCTCTGATTCCTTCAACGGGGATTCCATTCTCAGTTCAGTGGTTTGCTGCTGGCATTCGTCTATGTATTTGCCATATTATGGTTGTGTCTCTCAGGTCTGTCCAGTTTCTTTTTGAAGGTATTCATGGCTATAAGTTGTCTGCTTAGCACTGTTTTCATTGTTTCCCATAAGTTTGATAATGTTTTGCCTTCATTTTCATTAAGTTCTAAAAAGTCTTTAATTTCTTTCTTTATTTCTTCCTTGACCAAGTTTATCTTTGAGTAGAGCATTGTTCAGCTTCCATGTGTATATGGCCTTTATGTTGTTTGTGTGTATCTGATAGGATGCATGGAATTATTTCAATCTTCTTGTATCTGTTGAGGTTGGTTTTGTGACCGATTATATGGTCAATTTTGAAGAAGATACCATGAGGTGCTGAGAAGAATATATATTCTTTTGTTGTATAGATACCTCTTAAATCTATCTGGTTCATAACTTCTGCTAGTTTCTCTGTGTCTATGTTTAGTATCTGTTTCCATGATCTGTCCATTGCTGAAAGTGAGGTTTTGAAACCTCCCAACATTATTGTGTGAGGGTGCAATGTGCTTTGAGCTTTAGTAAGGTTTCATTTATGGAATGTAGGTACCCTTTGCATTTGGAGTATAGATATTTCAGGATTCAGAGTTCATCATGGTAGATGGATCATTTGATGTATATCAAGTGTCCTTCCTTATCTTTTTTGATAACTTTTGGTTGAAAGCTGATTTTATTGGATACTAGAATGGCTACTCCAGCTTGTTTCCTGGGACCATTTGCTTGGCTTTCCAGCCTTTTACTCTGAGGGCTTTAATCTGACTTTGTCACTGAGGTGTGTTTCTAGTATGCAGCAAAATGCTGGGTTCTCTTTACATATCCAGTGTGTTAGTCTTTGTCTTTTTATTATGAAACTGAGCCCATTGATGTTAAGAGATATTAAGGAATAGTGATTGTTGTTTCCTGTTATTTTTGTTGTTAGAGGTGGAATTATGTTTGTGTGGGTTTGTTTCAAGATTACTTTCTTGCTTTTTCTAGGGTGTAGTTTCCATCCTTGTGCTGGAGTTTTCCATCTATTATCCTTTGTAGGGCTGGATTTATAGAAAAATATTGTGTAAATTTGGTTTTGTCATGGAATATCTTGGTTTCTCCATATATGTTAATTGAGACTTTTGCTGGATATAGTAACCTGTACTGGCATTTGTGTTCTCTTAGAGTCTGTATGACATCTGTCCAGGATCTTCTGGCTTTCATAGTCTATGGTGAGAAGTCTGGTGTAATTCTGATAGGTCTGCCTTTATATGTCACTTGACTTTTTTTCCCTTACTGCTTTTAATATTCTTTCTTTTATTGTGTGTATTTGGTGTTTTGACTATCATGTGACAGGATGAATTTCTTTTCTGGTCCAAACTATTTGGTGTTCTGTAGGCTTCTTGTATGTTTATGGGCATCTTTTTCTTTAGGTTAGGGATGTTTTCTTCCTATAATTTTGTTGAAGATGTTTACTGGCACTTCAAGTTCATAATCTTGCTTTCTTCTATACCTATTTTCCTTAGGTTTGATCTTCTCATTGTGTCCTGGATTTCCTGGATGTTTTGAGTTTGGAGCTTTTTGCATTTACATTTTCTTTGACTGTTGTTGCAATGTTTTCTATGGTATCTTCTGCCCCTAAGATTCCCTTTTCTATCTCTTGTATTATGTTGGTGATGCTTGCATCTATGTCTCCTGATCTTTCCTACATCTTCTATCTCCAGGGTTGTCTTTTTTGTGATTTCTTTATTGTTTCTATTTCCATTTTTAAATCCTGGATGGTTTTGTTCAATTCCTTCACCCATTTGATTGTGTTTTCCTGTAATTCTTTAAAGAATTTTTGTGTTTCCTCTTTAAGGTCTTCTATCTGTTTGCATTTGTTGTTCTGAATTGCTTTAAGGGAGTTATTTATGTCCTTCTTAAAGTTCTCTATCATCATCATGCATTGTAATTTTAAGTTAAAATCTTGCTTTTACAGTGTGTTGGAGTATCCAGGGCTTGCTGTGGTGGGGGAATGGGTTCTGATGATGCCAAGTGGCCTTGGTTTCTGTTGCTTAGATTCTTGCCCTTGCATCTTGCCTTCAGCTTATCTTTGGTGTTAGGTGGTCTTGCTGTCTCTGACAATGGCTTGACTCTCCTGTAAGCCTGTGTGTCAGCACTCCTGGAGATGAGCTTTCTCCCAGATTTGGGTTCAGAGAGCTTTGTCACAGGGTCAGCTCCAGGTGCAGGCAGAAACTGGAAGGATCTTTTCCTAGACTGCTCCTAGGTTCTTGTGTCTAGTGCTTTTCCCTTGGGCCAGGAATGTGAGCAGAAGTGGTGGTCTCATCTATGCTCTCAGGATTTGTCTGCGCTTCTGAGAATCCAGCTCTCTCTCCTTTAGATCTGGGTACAGAGAGCTGTGTCACAGGGTCAGCTCTGGGCACAAGCTGTTTTTTTATTTTCCAGGTTATTGAGGATCTTTAACCTGTTTTAGGTACTTTTTCCCCCTTTTACAAATAAAATTCATCACATTATTGATTTATTTATCTATCAACTTTCAGCTGTCAGTTCTCTCATTCCATCATGGGGATTCTGAGGACAGAAGTCAGGTCATCTGGTGTTGGGAATAAACATTGCCCACTGAACCATCTTGCTGGTCCTTGCTTGTTTTCTATGGGTCAATTTTTAATGCTCTTTATATAGTCTGGAACATGTCCTTTGTCACTTTGTGACTTGCAAACATTTACTTTTTGTGTCTGAGGCTTTCCTTGTCTTCTCTTTGTGGCAGCCCGTCCATGTTTTTTAAAAATGAAGTGACCCATATTAACTCTTGCTAGTTCTGCTCTGAGAAGATTGCTGGGGACTTTGGGTATTACAGAGTTTATTTTGTGCTTCTGTTTCCTAGTGTATAAAACCACAGTGTGGGATGAGAGTGTTTATGAGATTCTTTTCAGCCATAATAGTCAGTGATTTTGAGAGATCAGGCGAGTTCACTGAGCTAATGAACAGCAGAATTGTTCAAGAACTGGAGCCGCCTCCTGCCTTGCTGTCTTCATTTGCTATAGAACATGCCCCACTTTTTAAAACCCACATGTTTATTCGGGAGTACATTTCCATGGCTCAAAATTCAAACAGGATAAAAGGTTCCTATGTAAAAAAAACCCCAGCTGGTCTCTTATCCATTATTATTTTTTTCTCCTTTCCAAAGCCTTTGAAAACATCTGTAATAAAGGTTCATTGGTGTTGTGTACATATGTGCATTTTTTTCCCTTTTTTGTAACATGAATTATATACCACAGCTTCCTTTTCTGAGAGAAATGCAAATTATAACCATACCAGGATACAGCTTTTTTTCAGTATTAAGGTTGTTTGAGGTGGGGCACTACAAACTACTTACTTGCTATAGAAATCTCCTTTGGAAATCCTAAGTGTTTTTTAGGGAGTACATTTCCATGAGTCAAAATTCAAATAGGATAGGTTTCTATAAATTTGGATTTTCTGCTCACAGTCTTTCTGTACACCCCTCTCTGGTTTACCTGCTGATATTATATAAGCTGAGCAATGTAATTGTTAGAAGGATTCACTTTGCAACGCGCGACCATTTTCTTATACCTTGATGTGTATCTTTTGCATTTCCTTACTGTTTTTTCTCCTTATAAATTCTGCCAAGTGGGTAATTTCATCTGTCTTTTAGTCTTTCTTGAGTTTGGATCCTAATTGCCACACACTTTCCTGGCATTAAAAGGTTTTTTTCCTGTTCGGTGTTTTAGTTCTTTGTACATATTTACTATATTTAAATGTATTTGAAAGTTACTTTCAGGGCCAATATCAGTTGTCAGGCCTGTGTACAAAAAGGCCTTTACTGATGAGCCTTCTTTTTTGCCCCAGAGGAATTTAAATACACACACACACACACACACACACACACACACACACACACACACACACACACACATTTGAGTGTAGGAGAAGGGAAACAAGTCTTATAAGTTTTCTCTAAGTTCTACACATACACTGTGGCACAAGCACACCCACTATTGTATGTATACACACATATTAACAATACAAATTAAAAATAGGTTGTTATGGTATACAGTATGAAACAAAACACATTATTCTAGAAAGCAAGCCACTTGTCTCAACAACATATCTTTTTCTTTTCATCTGAGCTCTTACCACTAATATATAGTAAATTTCATGATCTAGGATATTCTACTTTTTTAATTTTCACCTGTTCTGTTGACTTTTTTTAAAAATCTTTTATTAACTTGAGTATTTCTTATTTACATTTCAATTGTTTATTTCCCTTCCGGTTTCCAGGCCAACATCCCCCTAACCCTCCCCTTCCCTTGTTCCCTCCCCATCCTCCCTGTGTCACCACCCTCTCCCCAACAATCACGTTCACTAGGTGTTCTGACTTTCCTTTCTACACAAGCTAAATGCTTTCCCTTTCCTTTGTGTATCTGTGCTCTCTGAGTATGTGCTCATGTATGGCCCAGTGTATTCGCCCAAGCATGTGTATGTGGAGGGAAGTTGTCGAGATGGTATCTTTTCTTATTGCTTTCCTTATTGCTCCAGGTTCCCTGATTTAGTTAGACTTGTTGGTCAGAAAGCCCTGGGATCCTTCTGTCACTGCCTCCCCAGGGATAAGAGTATATGAAGATGAACTTTGTTATCAGACTTAGATGTCCATGTTTCACTTGTGGAAACCATCTCTGCAACCTTTGCACTGTGTACAGAAATCCTCATATAGAGTGCTGCCTGACTTTTATTACCATTTACTTTCTTCTGGTTTTCCTAATATTTTCTAAAAAAAATCCACAGAATCTGGAAATGCTGAAAGAATTTTACAGTGTCACCTAGATTCTTCCCTTAACATTTTATTAACTATGACTTAAAAAAAACCCAACCACTTATCTCTCCAACTGTTTATCCTTTTATTTCTATATGGATCCATCTTTGTTTTGATGCCTCTCAGTGTAAATTGGACACAACAATTTCTCCTAAATAATTCAGCTCTCATGTCATTCTCGTGCTTAGTACTTATTTCTAGTATTTTTTTTTATTTTGAGCTAACCTTAATAGAGAACAAAATTGCATATCCAGTTGTTTTATGTCACGCGAGACATTGTGCAAGTCAAGTTCTTAGCAGGATAGACTGCTGCTGCCATTTCTTTGATTATTGATGACGTACATATCTTCATTTTATTATTTTTTAAAAACTTAGATCCCATGGAATAAAGAACTAATAGTATTTTTATTTATTCTTTGGAAATTTCATTCATTTATTCTTCTAGTAATGTTCCCCTCCTAAATGGTGTCACCTGATGGTTACTATCAGGTGATCAAATGTGCGAGCCTGTGGAGGATATTGCTTATTCAAACTACAGTATTCATCTACCATTACTTCCTTCCAAGTCCTCTGAACAAGCTATTGATTTTTGTGTCTACCTATACATATGTAATTTTTGTTGTATTTGTGAATTGTTTTTATTGGGAAATGGAAATTTTTCTAGACAGATAAGCTGAGAACTCATGAAACTGTATCGTTGGAGGTCCCTGTGTTACTTGCAGTCCACTGGCCAGGTCTGTATCTCTCTCTCATGAGCAATTGTTGCAGCTTATATAACTTGGGAGGGGCCTTATAATCCTAGTAAGTTTCATTTAGTTTGTGGATCTTGTAAGTTTTGCTTGTATTTTGAGTCTTATGAACTTCCCAGTCCCTCAATGAAGGAATGTTTCAATTGGAAGGAAGTAACTAAATAACAAATGCCTAGTACTGCCAAAACCCAAATACGTGGTAGCCATCTTAGCAGTTTATACAGTAGACATTTTAAAAACTAAAGTGGAAGAGTAACACTTTTAACGGTAGGAGATATGTGACACAGAGGTAAAGTGCTTGCCTAGCTTGTATAAGATCTTAAGATCAATTCCTTCCCCCGGGGAGGGGGTGTTTACCACTGTATTTTATTTAACCCCTTGTATCCAACATATTATTTCAACATTGATGGTCATATTAAAATATTCTATAGTTTTAATTGTAAAGTTTAGAAAATAAGCGTGCTAAAAAATCCTATCTCAACTCAGAGCTGTCACATTTGAATGACTCAGTAGCCACCTATGGTTAGTGCCTACTATATAAGGCAGCACAGGTATAGACACCACATGCAGTAACTGTTGTTCTTACATTGATGAATTGATTGACTGATTGATTGATTGGTAGGATTTTATGTTGTCTAGACTGGCCTTGAAATTTATGTGTAGTTAAGGCTGATAGTGAAGTCTTGATACCCTTGCTTCCACCTTTCAAATGCTGTGATTGTCGGTTTGTTCCATCTCACCTTGTTTTATGATGCTCTGGATTGAACCCAGTATTTCATGAATGCTAGACCTTATGAACTGAGCTACAGATCCAGCCCCTAGGTTAATTTTCTTTAGTGCTGAACTTCTCAGGCATCCTACTAGTGACATTTTGGGCAATCTTTTTGTTCCCAGTGGAGGCTATCCTGTTGCTTTAGATCTGAACTATTTAGCAGAAGCTTCTATGTTGAAGGTTTGATCTCTGATGTAGCAGTCTTCAGAATGATACAGGCTTTTTGAGAGTGACCGGATCTTTTATGTTCCAATTTTGTGTGATCAAAGCAGCTAAAATGCTCTGATGATTCATAATCATCAGAGGTTGACTTAGGTCAGTGGCTACCAGGACTATGGTTTCAGGTCAAAGAAAATTTGTGATGTGGACTCGAGTACACATGCAAAATGGAAGCAGACATTATTAAAAATTATTACAAGGTGAGAAATTGAGGTGAAGTGGGAGAAACCTTATAGCTGGGAGGAGTTTCTAAGAAGGAAAACAGCCTCTTAATTTCCATTGTCTAAAGGAAACTAACAATGGCTAATGGATTCTCTGGTGAGTCTGGTTACCTCTCAGGAATATTAGGGACTAAACACTCTATGTCTGTACCCATATGCAACCAGAGAGATGATCATGTCTTGTTTATGTATTGCTAAACCCAGATAGTGGTGATTGAAGCCCCTGGCCCCTTATCCATCTCTTACTCTGACTTTGATTCTCTGGTAACTGTCAGTTGTTTGGCAGCATTATCACCCTTCAAATTTTCAGGCATCTCAAATGCTATTAATTATATCCGCCTCTATTTGTTTCTACATTTACATGATAGCTTGTAGTTTCTCTATGGCAGAGTATTAACTCTGTCACAGCTACCAAAAATGTAGCTTCTGTTCTTGGTTCCTAATATTTACTTTGTTGTCTATATAGTGGATTGGTATGATTTCTTAGCTGGAAGCTTCTTAGAAGCCATCTTTCCAGTCTAGTCAGTTATATTTAGCTGCATTAGAAGCAAGAATATGCGAAAAGACAACAGTGCTTTCCAAATGTCTCTCAGGGATTTAGGGGGCACCTAGTTTGCTATCACTGTCCCAAAGCTATGCTCTTCTTCTTACATGACCAGCTTGTTTATCTCATACCTGACTATAGGCCATCCTTTTCCTTTTTCTTTTTTTCCATCTTTATTAAATTGGGTATTTCTTATTTACATTGGAAATGTTATTACCTTTCCCAGTTTCCAGGCCAACATCCCCCTAACCTCATCCTTCCCTTCTCTATGGGTGTTCCCCTCCCCATCCTCCCCCATTACCACCCTCCCCCCGAAGAATCCTGTTCACTGGGGGTCCAGCCTTGGCAGGACCAAGAGCTTCATCTTCCACCAGTGCCCTTACTAGGCTATTCAATGCTACCTATGCATTTGGAGCCCAGGGTCAATCCATGTATAGTCTTTGGGTAGTGGCTTAGTCCCTGGAAACTCTAGTTGGTTGGCATTGTTGTTCATATGGGGTCTGGAGCCCCTTCAAGCTCTTCCAGTCCTTTCTCTGATTCCTTCAACGGGGATCCCGTTCTCAGTTCAGCGGTTTGCTGCTGGCATTCGCCTATGTATTTGCTGTATTCTGGCTGTGTCTCTCAGGAGAGATCTACATCTGGTTCCTGTCAGCCTGCACTTCTTTGCTTCATCCATCTTATCTAGTTTGGTGGCTGTATATGTATGGGCCACATGTGGGACAGGCTCTGAATGGGAGTTCCTTCTGCCTCTGTTCTAAACTTTGCCTCCCTATCACCTCCCAAGGGTATTCTTGTTCCCTTTTTACAGAAGGAATGAAGCATTCACATTTTGGTCATCCTTCTTGAGTTTCATGTGTTCTGTGCATTTAGGGTAATTCGAGCATTTGGGCTAATAGCCACTTATCAGTGAGTGCATACCATGTGTGTTTTTCTGTGATTGGGTCACCTCACTCAGGATGATATTTTCCAGTTCCATCCATTTACCTATGAATTTCATAAATTCATAGTTTTTGAAAGCTGAGTAGTATTACACTGTGTAGATGTACCATATTTTCTGTATCCATTCCTCTGTTGAAGGGCATTTGGGTTCTTTTCAGGTTCTGGTTATTATAAATAAGGCTGCTATGAACATAGTAGAGCATGTGTCTTTGTTATATGTTGGGGCATCTTTTGGGTATATGCCCAAGAGAGGTATAGCTGGGTCCTCAGGTAGTTCAATGTCCAATTTTCTGAGGAACCTCCAGACTGATTTCCAGAATGGTTGTACCAGTCTGCAATCCCACCAACAATGGAGGAGTGTTCCTCTTTCTCCACATCCTTACCAGCATCTGCTGTTGCCGGAGTTTTTGACCTTAGCCATTCTGATTGGTGTGAGGTGGAATCTCAGGGATGTTTTGATTTGCATTTCCCTTATGACTAAAGATGTTGAACATTTCTTTAGGTGCTTCTCAGCCATTCGGCATTCCTCAGCTGTGAATTCTTTGTTTAGCTCTCAGCCTTATTTTTTAATAGGGTTATGTTTCTCCCTGCCATCTAACTTCCTGAATTCTTTGTATATTTTGGATATAAGCCCTCTATTAGTTGTAGGATTGGTAAAGATCTTTTCCCAATCTGTTGGTTGCCCTTTTGTCCTAAAAACAGTATCCTTTGCCTTTTAGAAGCTTTGTAGTTTTATGAGATCCCATTTGTTGATTCTTTATATTAGAGCATAAGCCATTGGTGTTTTGTTCAGGAAATTTCCTCCAGTGCCCATGTGTTCGAGATTCTTTCCCACTTTTTTCTTCTATTAGTTTGAGTGTATCTGGTTTGATGTGGGGTCCTTGATCCACTTGTACTTTAGCTTTGTACATGGTGATAAGAATGGATAAATCTGCATTCTTCTACATGTTGACCTCAAGTTGAACCAGCACCATTTGCTGAAAATGCTATTTTTTTCCATTGGATGGCTTTGGCTCCTTTGTCAAAAATCAAGTGACCATAGGTGTGTGGGTTCATTTCTGGGTCTTCAATTCTATTCCACTGATCTATCTGCCTGTCTCTGTAGCAATACCATGCAGGTTTTTTTATTATTATTATTATTATTACTGTTGCTCTGTAATACTGCTTGAGTTCAGGGATAGTGATTCCTTCAGAAATCCTTTTATTGTTGAGGATAATGTTAGCTATGCTGTGTTTTTTGTTATTCCCGATGAATTTCCAAATTGTTCATGTCTAACTCTTTGAAGAATTGGATTGGTATTTTGATGGGGATTGCATTGAATCTGTAGATCGCTTTTGTTAACTGGTGTTTTACTATATTAATTCTGCTAATCCATGAGCATGGGAGATCTTTCCATCTTCTGAGATCTTCAATTTTTTTTCTTCAGAGGCTTGAAGTTCTTATCATACAGATCTTTCACTTGCTTCGATAAATTCACACCAAGGTATTTTATATTATTTGGGACTATTATGAAGGGTGTCGTTTCCCTAATTTCTTTCTCGGCTTGTTTCTCTTTTGTGTAGAGGAAGGCTACTCGTTTATTTGAGTTAATTTTATACCCAGCCACATTGCTGAAGGTGTTTATCAGGTTTATTAGTTCTCTGGTGGAACTTTTGGGATCACTTAAATATACGATCATGTCATCTGCAAATAGTGATATTTTGAATTCTTCCTTTCCAATCTGTATCCTTTTGATCTTTTTTTGTTTTTTGATAGTACTGGCTAGGATTTTGAGAACTATATTGAATAAGTAGGGAGAGAGTGGGTAACCTAGTCTAGTACCTGATTTTAGTGGGATTGCTTCAAGTTTCTCTCCATTTTCGTTTAATATTAACTACTGGTTTGCTGTATATGGCTTTTACTATGTTTAGATATGGGCCTTGAATTCCTGTTCTTTCCAGGACTTTTATAATGAAGGGGTGTTGAATTTTGTCAAATGCTTTCTCAGTATCTAATAAAGTGAACATGTGGTTTTTATCTTCCAGTTTGTTTATATAGTGAATTATGTTGATGGTTTTACGTATATTAAGCCATCCCTGCATACCTGGGAAGAAGCCTGCTTGATCATGATGGCTGATTGTTTTGATCTGTTCTTAGATTCCGTTTACAAGAATTTTATTGAGTATTTTTGCATAGATATTCATAAGAGAAATTGGTCTGAAATTTGCTTCTTTGTTCGGTCTTTGTGTTGTTTAGGTATAAGAGTAATTGTGGCTTCATAGAAGGAATTTGGTAGGGCTCCATCTGTTTAAATTTTGTGGAATAATTTGGATAGTATTGGTATGATGTCTTCTATGAAGGTCTAATTGAATTCTATACTGACCCACCTGGAACTGAGTTCTTTTTGGTTGGGAGACTTATAATGACTGCTTCTATTTCTTTAGGAGTTATGGGGTTGCTTAAATGGTTTATCTCTTCCTGATTTGACTTTGGTACCTGGTATCTGTCTAAGAAATTGCCCATTTCCTCCAGATTTTCAAGTTTTGTTGAATATAGGCTTTTGTAGTAGGATCTGAAGATTTTTTGAATTTCCTCTGATTCCGTAGTTATGTCTCCCTTTTCATTTCTGATTTTGTTAATTTGGACACGCTCTCTGTGTCCTCTCGTTAGTCTGGCTAAGGGTTTATCTATCTTGTTGATTTTCTCAAAGAACCAACTTTTGGTTCTGTTGATTCTTTCTATGGTCCTTTTTGTTTCTACTTGGTTGATTTCAGCTCTGAGTTTGATTATTTCCTGCTTTCTACTCCTCCTGGGTGTATTTGCTTCTTTTTGTTCTAGACCTTTTAGGTGTGCTGTCAAGCTGCTGACATATGCTCTTTCCTGTTTCTTTCTGCAGGGACTCAGAGCTATGAGTCTTCCTCTTAGCACAGCTTTCCTTGGGTCCCATAAGTTTGGGTATGTTGTACCTTCATTTTCATTAAATTCTAAGAAGTCTTTAATTCCTTTATTTCTTCTTTGACCAGGTTATCACTGAGTAGAGCATTGTTCAACCTCCATGTATATGTGGGTGTTTTTCTCTATTGTTATTGAAGACCAGCTTTAGCCGGTGGTGGTGTGATAGGACATATGGGATTATTTCTTTCTTTCTGTATCTGTTAAGGCTGTTTTTTGACCAATTATATGGTCAATTTTGGAGAAAGTACCATGAGGTGGTGAGAAGAAGGTATATCCTTTTGTTTCAGGATAGAATGTTCTATAAATATCTGTTAAGTCCATTTCGTTTCTAACTTCTGTTAGTCTGTCTATGTCTCTGTTTAATTTGTGTTTCCATGATCTGTCCATTGAAGAGAGTTGGGTGTTGTAATCTCCTACTATCATTGTGTGAGGTGTAGTGTGTGGTTTAAGCTTTAGTAAGGTGTTTTTTTTTTTATGTATGTAGGTGCCCTTGTATTTGGAGCATAGATATCTAGGATTGAGTTCATCCTGGTGGATTTTCCCTTGATAAATAAAGTGTCCTTCCTTCTTTTTGATGACTCTTTGGTTGAAAATTGATTTATTCAAGATTTAGAATAGCTACTCAACTTGCTTCTTCAAACCATTTTGCCTGGAATTTTTTCCAGCCTTTTACTCTGAGGTAGTGTCTGTCTTTGTCTCTCTGAGTTGTGTTTCCTGTTGGCAGCAAATGCTGGGTCCTCATTACATATCCAGTTTTTTAGTTTATGTCTTTTTATTGTGGAATTGAGTCCACTGATGTTGAGAGATATTAAGGAATAGAGATTGTTCATTCCTGTTATCTTCGTGTTTGGAGTTGAGATCATGTTTGTGTGCTTGTCTTCTCTTTGTTTTGTTGCAAAACGATTAGTTTCTTGATTTGTCTAGGGGGTAGCTTACTTTCTTGTGTTGGGCTTTACTATTTATTATCCCTTGTAGGGCTGGATTTGTAGAAAGATATTGTGTAAATTTGGTTTTTTATATGGAATATCTTGGTTTCTCCATCTATGTTAATTGAGAGCTTTGCTGGATACAGTAACCTGGGCTGGCATTTGTGTTGTCTTAGTGTCTATGTATGACATCATCCAGGATCTTCTTTGCTTTCATAGTCTGTGATAGAAGTCTGGTGTAATTCCCATAGGTCTGCCTTTATATGTTGTTTGACCTTTTCCTTCCCCTGCTTTAATATTCTTTTTTTTTATTCTGTGCATTTTGTGTTTTTGACTATTATGTGACAGGGAGGTTTCTTCTTTACTGTCCAATCTATTTGGAGTTCTGTAGGCTTCTTTTATGCCTATGGGTATCTCTTTTTTTAGGTTAAAGAAGTTTCCTTCTATGATTTTGTTGAAGATATTTACTGGTCCTTTGAGCTGGGAGTCTTCACTCTCTTCTATACCTATTATCCTTAGGTTTGATCTTCTCATTGTTTCCTGGATTTCCTGTGTGTTTTGGGCCAGTAGCTTCTTCTGTTTTACATTATCTTTGAAAGTTGTGTCTTTGATTTCTATGAAATCTTCTGCTCCTGAGATTCTCTCTTCTATCTCGTGTTTTCTGTTGGTGATGCTTGTATCTACGACTCCTTGTCTCTTCCTTTGGTTTTCTATATCCAGGGTTGTCTCCCTTTGTGCTTTCTTTATTGTCTCTATTTCCATTTTCAATTCCTTTACCTGTTTGATTGTGTTTTCCTGTAATTCTTTCAGGTACTTTTGTGTTTCCTCTCTAATGGCTTCTACTGGTTTACTTTTGTTTTCCTGCATTTCTCTAAAGGTGTTCTTTATGTCTTTCTTTAACGTCCTCCATTATCATGATCAAATGTGATTTTAAATCTAGATCTTTCTTTTCCGGTGTGTTTGGATATTCAGTGTTTGCTTTGGTGGGAGAATTGGGCTCTGATGATGCCATGTAGTCTTCGTTTCTGTTGCTTGGGATCCTGTGCTTGCTTCTTGCCTGCCATCAGGTTGTCTCTGGTGTTACTTTGGTGTGCTAGTTCTTTCAGTGGCTTGACTGTCCTATAGGCCTGTGTGTCAGGAGTGCTGTAGATCTGTTTTCCTGTTTTCTTTCAGCCAGTTATGGGAACAGAGTGTTCCGCTCTCAGACCTGTACTCGCTCCTCTCTACTGGCTTTCAACTGTTCATGTGGGCTTGTGTCCTAAGTCCACCAGGCAGGTCACTTGGAGCAGAAAAGCTGGTCTTACCTCTGGTCTCCGGCCTGATGTTGCTCCTCAGGGTTGGCTTTCAGCTCTCCATGAGGGCAGCTACCAGAAGGGCCTGCCCCTCATTCCCAGTCCCTGTGCACAGGGGACCCAGATGGTGCTTTCCTCTAGAGTCAGAAATGTGTACAGAGAGTAGTCTTCTTTGGTTTTTTATGCATGTCTGCCCCTCTGAAGGTCTAGCTCTCCCTCCCACGCAATTTGGTTGCAGGGAGCTGTTTGACCAGGTCCCTTCATATCTGGGCAAAGTCTGAACCGCAGGGCTCCCGCAATTTGAGTGCCCTTCTTTTTCACCTTACCCAGTGCTCCCTATCTTTCTGTGTTAGCACAAATCCTTCTTTGAACTGCAACATCTTTTTTCATCAAAACATATGTGATCAATTTGCAGTTTCACCATGCATCCTTCCCCTTAATACATAAAAAGAGCTTGCTCCTGTCTCAAAAGATGGGGCTAATGTTGCGACCATGAGGATTGTAACCCCAGTGGGGTCATCCATTGATGGAGTCATCACTTAATTGTGTATTGGGAGGTAAGACATATTTGGAAAAAGTAGGTCAGTAAGGACATATCTTCCAAGGACCTATTTTATTCTTGGCTTCTTTGTTATGTTATCTCTTCACAGAAATAGAATGGTGACTAAGACAGTGCTCTTTTCACAGTAGACAGAAATTGGAGACAAGAGATTTCTATCAACAAAAGAATGGATTTTTTTTAAATGGATCATTTAAACAATGGAAAATTACTCAGTTGTTAAAAAAATGAAATCACTAAATTCATCAGGTAAAAGGATTGAACTAGAAAAAAGATCATGCCAATTGGATATCCTAGATCCAGAAAGATATATATAGCATATGTTCTTCGCATATAAGTATATGTGGATATTAGCAGTTAGTTAAATCATGTGATAAAAGCTACAATCCATAGACCATGTTAAATATAGAATAAGGGACTTGGAGCTTGGGGCAGGTAGCTCTCCCTAGAAAAGGGAAATGGACTACATAGATATAGATAGCTGAAGAGGGGAGACTTGAGAGGAAGGATTAAACAGGGAGGAAAGGGAGTCAGGAGTGAAGGAGTGAATACAGGGAAAAACAGCTAACATCAAGGGCTATTTGCAGGGTTGTATGAAAACAGTAGAAACTTCCCAAAAATATGCATATAAGAAAGGAATCTAAACAGAATAACCAAATAACGGGAAAACAAAGCCTTAAGTATATGTTATATCTCTAAATGAATATGAACTAAATGGGCTCCAGTACCAGAAATGGGTTATATATACAAAACCTTGGATTTGGTTTTTTCCCCATCTTTATTAACCCGGTATTTATTACATTTTCATTTGATTCCCCTTCCCGGTTTCCGGGCCAACATCCCCTAACCCTTCTCCTCCCCCCTGCCCTTCTGTATTGGTTGTTCCCCCTCTTCATCCTCCCCATTACCACCTCCCCCCCAACAATCCCACGTTCACTGGGGGTTCAGTCTTGTGGGACAAAGGGCTTCCCCTTCCACTGGTGCTCTTACTAGGATATTCATTTACTACCTATGGGTTCAGGTCCAGGGGTCAGTCCATGTATAGTCTTTAGGTACTGGTTTAGTCCTGGAAGCTCTGGTTGGTTGGCATTGTTGTTCATATGGGGTCTCGAACCCCTTCAAGCTCTTCCAGTCCTTTCTCTGATTCCTTCAACGGGGGTCCCGTTCTCAGTTCAGTGGTTTGCTGCTGGCATTCGCCTCTGTATTTGCTGTATTCTGGCTGTATCTCTCAGGAGAGATCTACATCTAGTTCCTGTCAGCCTGCACTTCTTTGCTTCATCCATCATATCTAGTTTGGTGGCTGTATATGTATGGGCCACATGTGGGACAGGCTCTGAATGGGTGTTCCTTCTGCCTCTGTTCTAAACTTTGCCTCCCTATTCCCTCCCAAGGGTATTCTTGTTCCCCTTTTAAAGAAGGAGTGAAACATTCACATTTTGGTCATCCTTCTTGAGTTTCATGTGTTCTGTGCATCTAGGGTAATTCAAGGATTTGGGCTAATAGCCACTTATCAATGAGTGCATACCATGTGTGTTTTTCTGTGATTGGGTCACCTCACTCAGGATGATATTTTCCAGTTCCCTCCATTTGCTTATGAATTTCATAAAGTCATTGTTTTTGATTGCTGAGCAGTATTCCATTGTGTAGATATACCACATTATCTGTATCCATTCTTCTGTTGAAGGGCATCTGGGTTCTTTCCAGCTTCTGGCTATTATAAATAAGGCTGCTATGAACATAGTGGAGCACGTGTCTTTGTTATATGTTGGGGCATCTTTTGGGTATATGCCCAAGAGAGGTATAGCTGGGTCCTCAGGTAGTTCAATGTCCAATTTTCTGAGGAACCTCCAGACTGATTTCCAGAATGGTTGTA
>NC_046172.1:38350728-38355907 GCF_011064425.1 Rattus rattus | reverse complement strand
AGGGCATCTGGGTTCTTTCCAGCTTCTGGCTATTATAAATAAGGCTGCTATGAACATAGTGGAGCACGTGTCTTTGTTATATGTTGGGGCATCTTTTGGGTATATGCCCAAGAGAGGTATAGCTGGGTCCTCAGGTAGTTCAATGTCCAATTTTCTGAGGAACCTCCAGACTGATTTCCAGAATGGTTGTACCAGTCTGAAATCCCACCAACAGTGGAGGAATGTTCCTCTTTCTCTACATCCTTGCCAGCATCTGCTGTCAACTGAGTTTTTGATCTCAGCCCTTCTCACTGGTGTGAGGTGAAATCTCAGGGTTGTTTTGATTTGCATTTCCCTTATGACTAAAGATGTTGAACATTTCTTTAGGTGTTTCTCAGCCATTCAGAATTCCTCAGCTGTGAATTCTTTGTTTAGCTCCGAACCCCATTTTTAATAGGGTTATTTGTCTCCCTGCAGTCTAACTTCTTGAGTTCTTTGTATATTTTGGATATAAGGCCTCTATTTGTTTTAGGATTGGTAAAGATCTTTTACCAATCTGTTGGTTTGCGTTTTGTCCTAACCACAGTGTCCTTTGCCTTACAGAAGCTTTGCAGTTTTATGAGATCCCATTTGTTGATTCTTGATCTTAGAGCATAAGCCATTGTTGTTTTGTTCAGGAAATTTTCTCCAGTGCCCATGTGTTCGAGATTCTTCCCCATTTTTTCTTCTATTAGTTTGAGTGTATCTGGTCTGTTGTGGAGGTCCTTGATCCACTTGGACTTAAGCTTTGTACAGGGTGATAAGCATGGATCAATCTGCATTCTTCTACATGCTGACCTCCAGTTGAACCAGCACCATTTGCTGAAAATGCTATCTTTTTTTCCATTGGATGAAAACCTTCGATTTGTAAGCATGGCCTGCTTGCAAGATATGTTGGTGCACTAGTGTCACAAACTTGTGAGAGTAACCCGCAATATCTGATTTGACTTAAGGCCCACTCCATTAGATGGAACCCATGCACAAAACTGCTTGGGTAGCCAAAAAGTGTAAGACTAGATAGGCCAGAGAGGTAGTGGAAAACCAAATAATATTGTTCTGCTAAAGGAACATAGCAATAGAATGACTCCTAATAACATTCTGCTATACTCATAGATCAGTGCCTTGCTCAGCCATCCTCAGAGACACTTCTCTTGTGGCAGGTGAGAATAGAGATCCACAGCCATACATTATGCAGAGTGAGAGAAACTGGAACATGGGACACTTAACCATAAATAGGATATTTCCATAAAATCTTTCCATTCCCCTATCAGGGAACTCAGTAAAGGAAGAGGCAGAATGAATATAAGAGCCAGACATGATAGATAACACCAAGAAAACAAGGCCTTCTAAACACAAAACTGACACACATATGATCTCATGGACACGGAGACAGCATGCACAGCCTGTAAGTATCTACACCAGGTGGAGTCCTAGAGCTGAAAAGAGAAGTGGACAAACATCCCCAACACTAACCCCAGAAGCTATCTTCAGTTGATAGCCACTTACAAATGAAAATGTTTTCTCTAAGGGATCCTCACTGGGGAAACAAACACTTTTTTTTAAATTGGATATTTCTTTATTTACATTTCAAATGTTATTCCTATTCCCAGTTTCCTATCCATAACCCCCTTTTTCCCTCGCCCTTTCTTCTATAAGGTTGTTCCCCACCCACCCACCCCCTTACATACCCCCCCTTACAATCCGCTACACTTGGGGCCCAACCTTGGCAAGACCAAGAGCTTCTCCTTCCATCGGTGCCAAACAAGGCCATCCTCTGCTACATATGCAGTTGTAGCCATGGGTCAGTCCATATATAGTCTTTGGGTAGTGGTTTAGTCCCTGGGAGCTCTGGTTGGTTGGCATTGTTGCTCTTATGGGGTTGCAAGCCCCTTCAGGTTTTTAATCCTTTCACTAATTCATTGAACTGGGATCCAGTTCTCAGTTCACTGATTTGCTGCTAGCATTTGCCTCTGTATTTGACATGCTCTGGTTGTGTCTCCTCAGGAGAGCTCTATATCCAGTCCCTTTCAGCATGCACGTTTTATCTTCATCAATCTTATCTAGTTTTGGTGGCTGTATATATATGGGGCACATGCGGGGCAGGCTCTGAATGGCTGTTCCTTTAGTCTCTGCCTCCATATCCCCTCCTATGGATATTTTGTTCTCCCTTTTAAGAAGGAGTGAAACATTCACATTTTTGGTCTTTCTTCTTGAACTTCATGTGGTCTGTGGATTGTATCTTGGGTAATTCGAGCTTTTGGGCTAATATTCACTTATCAGTGAGTACACACCATGTGTGTCTCTGGTGTTACCTTGTTCTGCTATTTCTGATAGTGGTTAGATCGTCCTATAGGCCTGTGTGTCAGGAGTGTTGTAGACCTGTTTTCCTGTTCTCTTTCAGCCAGTTATGGGAACAGAGTGTTCTGCTTGCAGGTGTGTAGTCGTTCTTGTCTACTGGTCTTCAGGTGTTCCTGTGGGCATGTGTCCTGAGTCCACCAGGCAGGTCACTTGGAGCAGAAAGTTGGTCTTGCCTCTGGTCTTGGGCCTGGAGTTGCTTCTCAGGGCTCGGTTTCAGCTCTCCGTTAGGGTAGCAACCAGAAGGGCTTGCCCCTACTTCTGGGTCCCTGTGCGCAGGGGGCCCTGATGGCACTAGGTGTTTTCCTCTAGAGTCAGAAATGTGGGCAGAGAGTAGTCTCCTCTGGCTTCCCAGACATGTTTGCCCATCTGAAGGTCTAGCTCTCTCCCACGGGATTTCGGTGCAGGGAGCTGTTTGCCTGGGTCCCTTCAGATCCTGGTGGTGTCTGGACCACAGGGATGAGTGCCCCATCTTCCTGTTCTCAGAAGCCCTATATGGTTTCCTATTGGGCCAGGGATGTGGTCGGGGTGGGCAGTACTAGCGGTCTCTCCTGCCCTGCAGTCTCAGGAGTGCCCACCTCTCTGAGAGGTGAGCTCTCTCTCCCACAGGGTTTGGGAGCAGGGAGCTGTGTTGAAGAAACTTATTAACATACGGTCTGATACAAACTTTATAGTCAACATTCACCAGATTCCCTAATAAGATTTCCCAAAACTCTCTATAGAATCTCTGTCTCAAGAAGCCTTGTTTTATGTGACATTTAACTTTTATTTCTTTGTTTCATTGTCAATACCACAGACATTTCCAGGAAATACAAGCCTGTTGAGTAGGGGTGGTAGTTATTTGACTCATTGTTTCTAAAACAGACTATTTTAAAGAGATGTTTTTTTTTATTTGTATGAGTGGTTTTGCCTGTGCATGTATATATGTGCACTGTGTACATGTAGTGCCAGAGGAGGCCATAAGAGAGTGTAGAACTGGAGTTACATACAGTTGTGAAGCACTATGCTTATGTGAATCCTGGGAAGCAAGCCCAGGTCCTATACAAGGGCAGCAAATGCTCTTAAATACTAAGCCAGATGTCTCCCATTCCTAAGAGAGAATATTGCTATAAAGCACAATCTGTCCTGAACCTCACTACACAGCCCAGGGTGCCCTTGAAACAGTGATCCTCCTGCCTTAGCTTCCCAAATGCTGGGATTAAAGGTGAGTGCATCACATATAGCTCAGGCCTGATTCTTTACAAGATTATCTCAGTTTGAACTGGCACGATATTTTCTCATTCTGTTCAGGGGTCAAAGGCACCATAGACGTGAACTTCTTCCTCCCTGTGAAATGTTTCATTGTGTTCCCTACTGGTGTTGAAAAGAAATACTGACTTTCTTCTTCCCTGACTGCAGACAGATTCCTTCATGCACATATTGTCTGCAGAGACACCTATTGCCTGCATAAATAAAAGAAGCACTTGTGTGTTAGAGCTTCTTCCAAAGATCTATGTCTCTATTACGTTTCTCTCTAACTTCATGGATCCTGTTGGGTCCTGACCATTTATTTCCATCTTCCTTGGACAAAACAGGAAGGAAGCATCAGAACAACACAGATGGCTGCCAGCACACTGATGAGAGCAGCTGAGGACAGGGCTTTGGAAATACTCGGCTCACTCAATTTTCTATAGGAAACACTGCCTTTCTCCAACAGGCTGAAAGCAATTGAGCTCATGGAGTATTTTTAGAAATCTATTATTTTGGCTTATTTATGAAAGCAGATTGGCTGCCACGCTGGAATATGCATTAAACAAGGCATTACCAGTCTCAAATTCAGTGCCAGCTGAACTGAAGACAAGAAACAAAGTCTTGCCCGCACACTGTCATTTTCCAAAGAACTACCAGAGAAGGTGGAAACTATGGAGCGGTTTGGCCCTGCTTCCCCAACCCAATGTGGCTGGACTGCAATGGTCAGCCTGCAATTCAGTTACTCCCATTAGTACCTCATACCCATTGCTTAACTACCTTCAGTGTAAGAATTTTTACAGCTTCTAGGGAGAACTGATTTTGCAGGCTTTCAATTCTTGCAGTCATGAGAATTTAGTTGGCAAGCACCTGAATTCCCTCCCTTTGTACTGTCTTTGGTCTTAACCTATGAAGGAGTTGAGAACAATTTGCCAGGTCTAAAACAAATCACAGGAGTACTACACACTAAGAGAATAAAGTGAAGTTCTCATAGGGGAGTTGAATACATTGAGGTATGCGTGTATGGGTAAGGGATGTGGTATGTGTGTATATGGTGTGTACATATAGGGGTATGAGCATCCATGTGCACAGTTGCAGAGGCCAGAAGCAGATGTTACATTTTCTACTCTATCACTCTCACTGATTCACTGAACCAGAAGCTACGTGACTAGCAAACTCTTGGGTTCTACCTGTCATCACCCTCCTAACCCAACGCAAGAGTTAGAGACATGTGTATTCTATGTTTCCATGTGGATGGTAGGGATTTGAACTCAGTTCCTTGGGTTTTCAGCACAAGTGCTGTCACCCACTGAACACTTTCCACTCAATCCCCAAGCCTTTCCATTGAGTTTTAATTCTGAGAACTTTTTCTTGATTCTTTCAAAATTCTCCATAAAGACCTCTAGATTCTCAAATTCTCAGCTACAATTTTTAGATAGATTGTTTTCATGGCTTTCTATTGCTGTCCTTCTAGTTCCTGACAGTGTTGAATACATTTGTGTGTGTGTGTGTGTGTGTGTGTGTGTGTGTTTGTGTGTGTGTGTGTGTGTGTGTGAGAGAGAGAGAGAGAGAGAGAGAG
>NC_046172.1:38165548-38350628 GCF_011064425.1 Rattus rattus | reverse complement strand
CGGTAGTGCTCCATCTGTTTCAATTTTGTGGAATAGTTTGGATAATATTGGTATGAGGTCTTCTATGAAAGTCTGATAGAATTCTGCACTAAACCCGTCTGGACCTGGGCTCTTTTTGGTTGGGAGACCTTTAATGACTGCTTCTATTTCCTTAGGAGTTATGGGGTTGTTTAACTGGTTTATCTGTTCCTGATTTAACCTTAGTACCTCGTATGTGTCTAGAAATTGTCCATTTTCTCCATATTTTTCCATTTTTGACGATATAGTCTTTTGTAGAAGAGATGTGATTTTTTTTTAATTTCTTCGATTCTCTTGTTATGTCTTCCTTTTCATTTCTGAATTTGTTAATTTGGATACACTCTCTGTGACCTCTAGTTAGTCTAGCTAAGGTTTTATCTGTCTTGTTGGTTTTCTCAAAGAACCAGCTCCTGGTTTTGTAGATTCTTTATATAATCCTTTTTGTTTCTACTTGGTTGCTTTCAGCCCTGAGTATGATTATTTCCTGCCTTCTACTCCTCTTGGATTCATTTATTTCTTTTTGTTCTAGAGCTTTTAGGTGTGCTGTCAAGCTGCTGTCATATGCTCTCTCCTGTTTGTTTTTGCAGATACTCAGACTTATGACTTTTCCTCTTAGTACCACTTTCATTGTGTCCCATAAGTTTTGGAATGCTGTATCTTCATTTTCATTATATTCTAAGAAGTCTTTAATTTCTTTCTTCATTTCTTCCTTGACCAAGTTGTCATTGAGTAGAGAATTGTTCAACTTCCATGTATAAGTGGGCTTTCTGTCATTATTGTTTTTATTGAAGACCAGTCTTAATGCATGGTGATCTGATAGGATGCATGAGATTATTTCTATCTTCCTATATCTGTTGAGCCCACTTTTGTGACCGAATATATGGTAAATTTTGAAGAAGGTCCCATGAGGTGCTGAGAAGAATGTATATACTTTCGATTTAGGATGGAATGTTCTATAAATATCTGTTAATTCCATTTGGTTCATAACTTCTGTTAGTTTCCCTATGTCTCTGTTTAATTTCTGTTTCCATGATCTGTTCATTGATTAGAGTGGGGTGTGAAATCTCCTATTATTATCGTGTGAGGTGCAATGTCTACTTTGAGCTTTAGTAAGGTTTCTTTTATGAATGAAGGTGCCCTTGCATTTGGAGCGCAGATATTTAGGACTGAGAGTTCATCTTGGTGGATTTTTCCTTTGATGAATATGAAGTGTCCTTCCTTATCTTTTTTAATGACTTTTGGTTGAAAGTCAACTTTATTTGATATTAGAATGGCAATTCCAGCTTGTTTCTTCAGGCCGTTTGCTTGGAAAGTTGTTCTCCAGTGTTTTACTCTGAGGTAGTGTCTGTCTTTGTCTCTGAGGTGTATTTCCTGCATTCAGTGAAATGCTGGGTCCTCTTTACTTATCAATTCTGTTAGTCTATGTCTTTTTAATGGGGAATTGAGTCAGTTGATGTTGAGAGATATTAAGGAATAGTGAGTGTCTCTTCCTGTTATTTTCATTGTTAGAGGTGGAATTATGTTTGTTTATCTCTTTTTTGGTTTCATTACAAGAAATTATAGTCTTGCTATTCTGTAAAGGGTATTTCTCTCTTAGTTGAAGTTTTCAATCTTTATCATTTAAATGGATTGTACAAAAGATAATGTATAAATTTGGATTTTGTCACAGAATATATGGCTTCCATCTGGTGTTAATTGAGAGTTTTGCTGATACAGTAACCTGGGCTGTGTTGTGTTCTCTGAGTCTTATATGACATCTGCAGGATCTTCTGGCTTTCATCTTCTTCCAAAAAGTCTGGTGTGATTCACATAGTCTGCCTTTTATATGTTACTTGACCTTTTCCTTTACTTTAATATTCTTTTCTTTATTTTTGTGCATTTGGTGTTTTGACCAATATGTCGGATAAGTTTTTTCTGGTCCAATCTATTTGGAGTTCTGTAGCTTCTTGTATGCCTAAGGGTATCTCTTTTTTAGAGTTGAGGGAAGTTTTCTTCTTGATTTTATTGAAGATATTTATGACGGCCTTTAAGGTGGGAATCTTCACTCTCTTCATACTTATTATCCTTAGGTTTTAATCTTTTTCATTGTGTCCTGGATTTCGTCTTTTTGGGCTGAGAGCTTTTTCTGTTTTTACATTTTCTTTGACAGTTGTCTCAATGTTTTCTATAGATCTTCTGCTCCTGAGATTCTCTTGCTCACTTTGTATTCTGTTGTTGATGCTCACTTAAGGACTCCTGATCTCTTCCCTAGGTTTCTATCCCTTGCTGTTTTCTTTTTATTGTTTCTATTTCCATTTTTAACTCCTGGATGATTTTGTTCATTTCCCTTTCTGTTTTGTTGTTTTTTCCAGTAGTTTTTAAGGGATTTTTGTGTTTTCCTCTTTAAGGACTTCTAATTGTTTCATTTGTGTTGTCCTATGTTCCTGAGCTATTTATGACCTGCTTAAAATCGTCCATCATCATCAATTTGTGATTTTAAATTGAGACTGCTTTTTCTGGTGTGTTTGGATATCAATATTTTTTACTTTTGGGAGAACTAGGGCTCTTGATGATGCTTAAATGGTCTTGGTTTCTTTATTGTAGGGTTCTGTTTGCATCTCTAGCCATTTTAGTTGTCTCTGTGTTGCTTTTGTCTCAAGCTGTTTCTGGAGTGTGACTTGACCCTGCTGGCCCTGTGTCTGCCTCTATAGAACTGTTTTCCTGTTTCTTTGCCCTTTTCTCAGAGAACAGGTACTTTTGCTCTCAGTTCTGATGGTGCTCATAGAGTCTTTCTTCCAGCTCTAAACATGAACAGGAATTAAAGTTCTGCCCTGATTTCATACTTCTTGTGCTCACAGTAGGGCACAGTTAGTACCAGGTGATTTCTTCTGGTCTACTGTGGGTAGAGGGTAAACTGACTTCTACATGAGTATCCACATTTGAGGGTCTCTCTCTCCATGGGATTTGGGTGCAGGGGCTCTTTAACGTCCATTCAGTTCGGTCATTAATCAAGGATAACTTTCATGTTCATAGCTGTCTATATCCCTCAAAATTAGAGCACTGTGCTGTTTCTTGGACCCAGGGATGTCGGCAGAGGTGTGCAGAGGTAGCAATCTGTCCTGATGTCTCAAGATGTCTGCACTTCTGGTGGTCAGCTCTCTTCCCCACATGATTTGGGTGCAGGGATCTGTTTCTTTTGTTAATGTATTACATGTTCATGTGTTCACACCTGAGAAAGGCAGAGGCTGATGTCAAGAATCTTCCCAATTGTTTCTACTTTCATATTCTCATTTCATTTTTTATGTTTTTTTCCTTTTAGACTGTCTCTCACTGAACCTGAAGTTCACTGATTTGACCAACCTTCCTGGACAGCAAGGTTCAGGATCTTCCTGTCTCTGTTCCACCAGTGCTGGGATTCTAGGTGTGTGCTGCCAAAGTTGACTTTTTCCAGGGGGGAATAGGATGTCTGAATTCAGGTCCTCACTCTTCTCAATTACAGTTGGCCTGTGCAAAGATCAGCTCAAAATCTCCAAGATAATGAATTCATTCTTCTGTCTTATTACTTTGTTCTGTAAGGGGCAGAGTTCTCTACCTCTGGAGCTGATTATAGAAGCTTCCAGATGATCTTACATGCTTTAGTGACTCATACATTCTGGAAATTATCAACACAGTATTCCCTTTAAGCTAGACAAGTAGCAGTGACTCATACTTTCGTTGCCAAAATGAGAACCTTGGTTTGAATCAATAATATCAAATAGCTGCTATCAAGTAAAAATGCTTCCAGCCAACCTTCTGTAGTAATGCTGTCCAAATGGATATAGCCTTGATTTATTAAGGAATAGATGGCTGCATGGTAAAAGGTATCGATCTGAACCCTGGGCCCCCAGATCCTGGTAGTGGACTATTGATTTAGCATATCATTAGTGTTGTTTCTGCAATAAGCATTTCTTGATTGCTACTGTTAATTCTCCTAGAGTGAATGAGTTATTCTGCCTGGTTTTAAATTCCCCAAATATATGAGTTTCATTAAAAATTTGATTTTAAACAATTTCTTTTATAATGGGCGGGTTAAGAGTTTACCTCATGTATGATCAGGTTTCTGACAATTGCCCACACTTTCTGTCTTCTTTCCGGTGCTTGGTTACCTTAATTTGTCATTTACTGGAAAGAAAAAGTGCTAGAATCCTAAAATGATGACACGTGTGCACAAGTGTCTATTGACAATTATGTCAATTTTCCCTTCTGAGATCTAGGATGTACAGTATTTCACTTTGTGATATTATCTTGGCAGGTCTGTCCCTTGGTGGTCTTTAGATAGTTACCACATGATTTTACTAAACTAAATTGTGCTTTAGATACCGAATAATAGAGTTAGTATTGCTGACTCGTATTTAATTAGTGTTCCTCTTACTATCTTTTATGTGTGTCATTTGCTACTCTTATAAAATAAATATTTTTTACCTATAATAATGTAATAACTGCTATAAAAGGCTTTACTTCTCTTGTTTTATGGAGGCTGCCCTATGTTACCAAAGATTTCTTCTCTTTGTTTTTATTTTTCTTTTCTCCTGGTTAATATTGATTGTCAATTTGACAGGATCTAGACACCTAGGAGAGAATCCTTTAGATTTGTCTATGAGAGATTATCTACTTCTATGGTTCTCAACCTGTGGGTCACGATCCTTTTGGGGTTGAATGACTCTTTCATGGGGGTCACAGATCAGATATCCTGCTTATCAGATATTTGCATATGATTCATAACAGTAACAAAATGACAGTTATGAAGTAGTAAAGAAAATAATTTCATGGTTTGGAGCATCACCACAACATGAGGAAATGTATTGAAGGTACAAAGTATTAGGAAGGTTGAGAACAACTTTTCTAGATTATATTAACTGAGATAAGAAGACCCACCCCAAATGTGAGTGGCACCATTCCATGGGTTGATGTGGTAAACTGGATAAAAAGGAAAAAGTGAGCTGAGTATCAGTATCATCTCTATCTGATTTCTGAGTTCAGATGCAATGTATCCAGCTGTCTCAGGACCCTGCAGCCATGCCTTCTTCAACTATGATGAAAAGACACTTACATTTGTTTTTTAGGTGTTTGATCACATCAACAAGAAAAGAGACTAACGCAACGTTTTAAAGTTTATTTTTAGTTTTCTTTCATATTGCCTCGGATCTGGCTATTTGTCATACCTCTATAATTATGCTTGCTACTTCAGTCTTTATATACACTGAATATTAATTTATCTAATGAAATCTGAAGTCATCTTATAAATGTATTTCTCCTCAAAATACGACATTTATATCTTCTTCTCCTTTTTTCTTGCTAGAGTTTTAAATTTCAATGTAAAAAATGCTATTTTTCATGTTAGCATTTGGCTAAATTAAGTGGCATTATTTCATTAGCTTGTGTTAATTTTTTTTCTGAGTAACAAGTCTTCCAATGTAGCCTCAGTGTCCTGCATGGCAGGATCATAAACATGTGTCTTAAGCAAGCCCTTTCTCTTATTTTCTATCTTACATTTTCAATGAAGATTGTATTTGAATATCCCTTTTAGTGTCACTCCTATGGTGTGTGTGCATTATCTATGCCTGAGGTAAAAAGTGTCTTTATTTTATGTCTGGGTATTAAGGTAGCAGTTGCTTTTCTTCCCACTTATGTCTCCTAGATATGAAGCCAGCTATCATTTCCAGCACCTTATAGTTAATCCCTGTTTCTCTTTGATGTCTTAAGAATGTCTCTGTGATCTGAGCACTGTGTGGCCAGTTATGATGGAATGTGTTTATGCTTATACACATTTTTACATCACAGTGTCCACTGTTCTTGGGAAGGCTTCAGTTCTGACTAATGTGGAATGCTATTCCATTGTGAATGAAATACATTAGCCTCTTGTCTTCAAATACTATCTCTATGCACCTGCAACATGTTCTACACATTTTCTTTTCATGAAAGTAGTCTGATAGCACCTTAGGCTGGCCTCCTGATCCCAAGGCTTCTCTTTCATCTTTCTGTATAAATCAACTTTTCTATCTGTTCTATCTGTTCTAATTTTGCACCCAAATTTCTTGTAGAATATTCTAAGACACACTTTGTTATAAAAGGCCCTTCTACATCACAATGAAACCACTGTTTATATAAACACAATCGACCACAAGATTTAGAGTGAAATATGATATGATGGATGTCAGAGTGGCACAGATACAAAAATGACAATGGAGAAGAATGAAAGAAGTCTATAACATGATAGAGCCTCAAAGGAAGGAGTTAGAACTATCAATGAAATAAAGTTGAAAAACTGTTTTTCTGAGAGCTTGACACTGACAGATGTTTGTGGCACAGGCAAAACTGGGCATCTCTTATGATATTGAGCAAAGGACAACATATATAAAAGAACTAATGAGCAAATGACAACTATAAATAAAGAATATTAGCATAGAAACTATAGATAGTCCTATCTAGGATGGCAGTAAGAATAATTTGTGCAGATGCAATTTTCAGTGAAGATTATTAGTAAATAAAAGAAAACATGAGTTCCATAATAACAACAAAAAAGATATTATAATATAGGTAAAAGTAAGGAAGAAGGGCTATCAATGTATCTAAATTACAAGAATATGTATCAGTAGAGCATGGTAACTCATACATGTAACATACAAATATAATCTTACTTAGGAAGTAGAAGTAGAGAATAAAAAAGTCAAGTTTATCCGTTGCTACATAGTGAGTTTTGGGGCCATCCTAGGCTTCAGTAGACTCTGCCTAAAACATATAAAGCCATAATAAACGGATCATCAAAAGGTTTTTTTTCCTACCATCGAAGCAAATTGATGTTTTTGTACTAGGAAATAAGTAGTGGGCTCATTGAAGATATTTCCACTAAAATATTTAATTTTTAAGGACAATGACAAGGGATAAACACTGAAATCTGGAGTAAAAATGATACTTTAAACTTTGACTTTATAATCAAGGCTTTATTCAAATATAAAGGCAAAAGAAACTTGCCCTCATGTATGCCTCCCATCAAATAATACCCAAAAGCATTTTTTGAGATAATTTTGGAAGATGGACTCTAATCAATGAAAATTACCTGAACTAGCAAAAATGAAACACTCAGTGATTTATGAGTCCTTGTCTAGCTTGAATGTACTCATAAAAAAAATCACAGGCTAGATTTTTATTTAAAATATTGAACAAATAAAATAAGGAAAATAGAAAAGTAATGCTAAAATATTTTTACAAATTTAATAAAAGCACTTGAGAAAGCTGTATAGTAGAGAAATATTAGCATGAATCACCTCAGAGTTCTTGAAAGCCATTAGCATTTCTATGTGTATTCATTTCTAAGATAGATTCTGTTGTTTGCTATGATTTTATTTGCTGTGTGCTGGTATGGTTACATCATGGACTCCAAATGCTTACATAAGTACCCCACGTCCTCCTTGATCCCAAGAGTCTGCAAACTTTTGCTCTACTAGGTGATCATCCAAATGAATGTCCTCCATTCTCTGTGTAGTAACACCATTCGCTCTTCTTGTTACTATCACTGTGTCTTCTGTGCCACACCTAGATGTCTAAGTAGAAATCCAATATACTCAGAAGTATACTCCAACAAATTCTGAATAAGCCAGATTAAGTGGGAAATGGCAGATGGCCTGACATCAATGGATAGATTTGCACTGAATTGTTTTTAAACATAGAAACAGATGTGACCATATTCTGAAGAAGTAGTAGACAGGAGTGGCAGAAAAGGTGAAAGTTAGAGAAAGCCATTCTGCCCAGAATGACAGAGGGAAAAAAATAGGAATGGAATCTAGCATTTATAGGTCAGGATTAGTCCTTCAGGTAAAGGGGAATGAGTAGGTAGATAGAGTTATTCTATTAGAAGGTAAAAATAAGACAGGATCCTTATAACAAGAGTGTTATAGCAGGAAGTTGCATATTTCTGATATGATTGCATGTGTTCCCTTTAGAACTCTGTGGGTGGTCTGCTTCACACTATGTGTTTGTAAGGAAAGATATGAGAAACAAAGAGATCAAGGCTTTCAAAGATAATGGGGGGAAGAATGATCATGGAAAATAGTCTGGAACTATTCAGAACCCTGAGGAGTGAACATCTAAATGGAATTCCAGAATCCTATACTTTGCAGATACAGGCTTGCATTGAATAGAAGACTCCAATACTGAAATACAGTAAGGCTTTGTGTATCCCATTTCCAGATATCACATCAATAGGTGACAGAATATGCTATTTCAGTTGTGCACATATTAAGCATATACAAATGATTTTTGAATAACATTCCCTAAATGCTCTAGTATAGCAACTATTTTGATACAGCATGCTGTATTAGGATTTCTAAAAGTCACCTAGACATGAGCTAACATATATAGGAGTACTTTGTAGGCTAGGAATATGACATCAATTTATGAAATGAGCATAAGCATCTGTGGAACATGAGTATTCATAGTGAGAGGAAAGTCCTGGAACAAAATCGCCAAGGACATCAAGGGATGACTGTGTTCCTGAGGAGTTTGATGGGAGAACAAATGTAAAAGAAATATCTAAGACAATAGCATATGGGCTCTAAACCAGAAAAGCAGTGATGTAGAAGTCAAAAGTGATAGTTTTTTTTTTAAAGAAAGAAATCATGTCCCTAAACATCACTGACTATCCCTTCTCAGTGAATCACAGCTGTAGTCAACCTCTCCTGCTTTCTTCTGATTTCTTTGTTAGTTATTCAGAGACATTCAACCAACTGCCACAAAGTAGATACCCACAAATAGGGGAATTCATCTTTCATAGTTCTAATGGTTCAATCTAGACCCAGCTGTTGGCATTGTTGGTTTTTTTTGGGGGGGGAGGCATTGTTTTGCTTTTTGTGGAGGAAGAATCTGTGTCAAGCCTCTTATTTAGACTCTCAGAGTTGACAAAAGCCCTTGCCACTTTTTGTCTTCCCTATGTACCATCAATATTTCAGTCTCTTCCATCATACCTGTACCTCCTTTCCTTTGTGTATCTTTGTGTCTAATCTCAGAAAGACTTCAGGAATACTGACTTAAAGGTCTGTTTTACTACACTATAAATTTATTATTTAATTAATGATCCGAAAAAGTAACACTCTGGGATTCTAGAAAGGGGAGAATTCTTGATCCTCCTACTACCCAGATCTAGAAATTGTGTTTACATAAAATATATCCAGTGCCTATCCAATCTCTCTCTCATGAGCATAATTAAAGTTCACTATAATCTTCATTTGTGTGCATTGGCTACTATCCATAGTCCTAAGGTAACGCTTTCACTATTACCACTTAAAAATGCAAACTAAATGCTATCCCTTCCCAAATGTACTATCCCATTTTCTGTTACTTTAACAAATTACCCAAAGCTGGGGACTTCATGGGTAAAGAGGTTTATATGGCTCAGTGTAGATTCCCCCTTGGCAGTATCAAAACATGCACATAGCACTGTAGTGGTGTGCAAAGGAGAGTCAAAAAGCAAGATGGAAAGGCAAAGATGGAGAAGGGAACAACCTTACTCTCAACTAGATTCACAGAAACTCTAGTCCCTTAAGGAGCATAAAGTTGCAGTGAGACTACACAGGCTATAGAAAACAGGAATAGGAAATAACTCATTCAGAGAATTTTCTGGGGATCAACAGAGAAAAATAATACAAGAAGTTGAGAGAACAGGAGGTAGGGTAACAGATGCTGGTGTTATAAGCCACTTTATCAACCAATATTCAAGAAGGTGGATCGCTTCTGCTCTCCCTCCATAGGCCCCCCCACCTGCATCCTGCAGCCCTTGTCATTAAATTGAGAACATGTTGGATTTTGTCCTCTATAAGTTTATTCTATAGGTTGCTCACTTAAAATGCATTGTTTGTTATCACTGCCTTTCATGTGGAAATCTATATCTTTATGAGCTGACTTCAATTCCCATCTATCACACAAATGTAAAAATAAGCTGAGTCTAGACCACTCTTACACCATCCTTAGTCCCCACTGAATATTTATTGAACAGTTAAGTATACTGGCTTCCCTTTATTCTGCATAGTCTTACGATTACCTGGACACTTACTACCTAAGGTAAATTGTACCTTTGCAACTTGATAGTTCTGTAATGTGTTTTACCATAAACATGCGATTGTTTTTGAGAGCCTATGTGCATATGTATGTACACACATATATGATACATGTGTGCATCTGTATGATATGTGCACATGTGTATATAAGTGGGTAAAGATAAGAAGTTATTTGTTGTACAAAAAGAAACATTAAGACTGGTTTGTCCCACTAAGTGGGAGGGACTGCATGCAGCCTTCATTATGATTTTGAGCAAGATCATGAAGGCCTAATTTAAATTCTGTTTTTTCTCTTCTATATTCCTGCAATGTGTGGCAAAATGCCAGATTCTTTTTTAAGTCTAAAGGTTGAGAAGATGACACAGGCAGCAATGTGCTGGTCTTTCAAGCATGAGTGTCTGTGTGCAATCACTGTACCCACATAAAAAGTTGGGCCCCACAGGTGAGTATGACAGATGGGTAAGTCCTAGAGGCTCATTAAACAGCAAGTCCCCACAGAAATAGTAAGCTCTGGGTTCAGTGAGAGACATGATCTCAAGACAAAAGAAGAGTTATCAAGAAAGCCATCTGATGTCAACCACTAGCTTCCATATCCTAGTGCATAGATAAGTACAACTGCACACATGTACACACTTACACATACACACCACAGAGTCTCAGCCAATTTGAATCTTATTTGATTCTGGATTGAATTATACATTTTACCTATGTTGGGATAAAACATGCTTCCTACTTTTGAGAATTTGAATGCATGATTAGAGGGAAAACAAACCTAAGAGTGCCCTGTGGAAACTTTCCTCAGGCACACTCCAATTGAGGGTATCAGTAGGGTTTAGGGAAGGTTTGGCAATCTGATGTACACTTGGAAAGGCTTGATGTGATTAGTGTTATTCTCACTGCTCAGCCTCCCTCATGGTACTCTGAGAGATCCAGATCCTCCAGGCTGCAGTATCCTGCTCAAGCATGGGCTGCATCTCCAAGGTCATTAGATAGTAACCAGAATAAGCTGCCCAGTTCCTTCTGGTCTGCACACACTAAAAACAAACAGCTATTTAAACAAGCTTCAGGGAGGAAGGTTGTAATAAGGAACAGGCCTTGTGGAAGCAGTCCCTGAAAAGATGTGCAGAATAAGGAACAAAAACAGCAGAAATCAATTCAGGCAGTCAAGCGTGTCAATGTTATTTAATTTTTCAGACAGGTTGGAAGAGAGGCACAAAGGATTACGTTAGAAACATTTGAATGTCCCAATGAAGAGTTTCTCAAAATAATCTCTAATTGATAATTTTATGTACTAACCTCTCAGTGACTTGTTACTTGAGTCACATCTGTGAATTTATATTGAAATCAATACAATGCTTATAATTCCTGAGAGGTGATGGTAGAGTAAGAAACAAGCTTTCCATATCTTCTTGAAATTTTTTAATTTAAAGAGAGAAACATCAAAACCAAAAATGTTAGTGGAGAAGGGAGAACAAGTTTCTAACAAGACTGAAAACTTTAATGCATCATTAATCAGCATTTTCTGACGTTATAGTTTGCTGCTTCCTTAAGTTAAGAACTACAGGATTTGGCTTCCAAGGAAGAGGGAGTTGTATGTAGCTATAACACTAGCACTTGGGAGGTTCAAGCCTTTTGTAAACTGAAAGTGTTTAGAAGCAGGAAGCCAAGCTTGCATAGAAAGACCTTGTCTCAAAACAAAGAGAGGAGTGTAAGAGAAAGGGAGAGAGGGAGGGAGGGAGGGAGAGAGGGAGAGAGGGAGAGAGGGAGGGAAAAGGGAAGAAAGGAATAGAGGGAGGGAGGGAGAAGGAAGGGAGAGGAGGGAGGGGAGGAGGGAGGGAGGAGGGAGGAAGAAATTGTAAAAAAATTTGTGCTGTAGTAAGTAAAATTTCCCTTCACATCTTAACTTACCTAAGCTCAGGAAAACAGAACCCAGGGTTCTGGAGAGAGAGAGACACAGAATTTTCCCCCTTTCCCCCACTCATGTCTCTAGCAAATCCAACCTTTACAATTACCTTACAATCATAGCCTTGAAGTAATTTGCACAGATGCTCATGAGCCCGAAATATTAAGATATAATACAAAAGAGGGCATTATGTAAGCTAAATATTTACAAGTTCTGATCCAAGGATGGGTATATGATGGCATGACCTTCAAGGAGAAACCCATTCTGTGTCCATTACAGGACACCAGTGATGGATAAGAGCTGGGTTTGACAAAGCTAGAGAGAAGTAGTGGACTATCTCTGTCTAGACACTTGGGAAAATATATTTGAACAAATGAAGAATAAATGTTTTAACTTAGGCTGGATTGTACCTCAGTTATCCTGTTTGTACACCATGCATTAAGCCTTAGGCTAGTGTCCAGCCTCATAATAGTAATAAAGACAGAGAGGATGAACCATCAAACCCCTAAAGCTAGTGGGCCAGCCTTACAATGAAAATAATAAAGACAGAAATCTGTAACCTGAAGAACAGAAAGTACATTTTATAATCTCTTCTCCAGCATAGAAAATGAACTGCCTTCTTTAAGAAGCGCTGGGATGGGGGTTGTCTGCACATTAGCCAGCCTTCCATCACTGTAACAAAACACCTGAGGCAATTAATGGACAAAAATGGCTTGTTATTTTGGCTCATGCTTTTACACCTTCTAGTTCATGATCAGATGACCTCATTGCTTTGTATATCAGATGCCACATAGGTTGGCATGGACAAATGAAGCCACTCATTTCACAACCAGCAAGTAAAAGAAAGAAAGGATCAGAGTCCCACAACCCTATTCATTAGTATTCACCCAATAGCCTAACTTTCTCCCATCAAGTCTCACTTCTTAAAGCCCCACTATGTTCCCAACAGCACCATTCTAGGAGCCAAGCATTCATTAATGGGTTCTTGGAAAGTATGCTAAATTCATTCCATAGCACTCACACTCCTGTTACATTAACTGGGAGAAGAATATCCAGTATCCAAAAACCATGGGAACTCTCCAAGAGCTCTCTCTCTCTCTCTCTCTCTCCTCTCTCTCTCTCTCTCTCTTCCCATTCTCTGTATTCTCTGTGTGTGCACACACAATTGTATATATGTTTTTGTGTATGTCCACATGTGTGCATCTACGTACATGTACACATGAATGCAGACATCAGGGGTTGGTACCAGATGTCTTCATCAATTACTTTCCATCTTATTTTATTAACAGTGTCTCTCAGTGAGCTTGAAGCTTACTAATGTGGCTAAATAAGCTGAGCTGCAAGGCCCAGAGATCCTCCTGTTTACAACTCTGGTTTTACAGGCACACGTGCTACAACTGACATTTTTATGTGAGTGTTGGGAACCTCATGTTCTCATGCTTAGATGCAAGCTGTTTACCAACTGAGTCATCTTGCCCTCCTGAAAGATTCTGATTTCACATCCTGATGTCTGTGAATCCTCTGGATAAGTGACCCACATCTGTGCCTTTCCCTGAGGCTTACCACATGACTTCTGTCTTAAGGATAAGCCTTTCTGTGCTAATCTAAGGACCACCAGAGAATTCTGACCTCATCTATTTATTTTGTGATTATCTAGAAACTGTAAGAAGTACCAAAACATAAAAAAAAGTACCAAACATGACTTTTTTCTTTTTTCATTTTTCTATACTATAGAATTACTATAAGACTTGAACTTAGGATAAGGAATTCAAATCTTTTATTTCCCCACCTTGTAAGACTTTTATGCAAATGTTTTATCCCCTACCCTTATCAGTAAAACCTTTGTTTACACCAAGGCTCACTGCCTTATTCCAGGAATTTACCTTTACTTCATAGCCTGTATACCAATTCTTTTCAGACTAGCCAACTGAATTAAAACTGAAATCAAACCCCATGCAATGGAGAAAAGATACAGTTACCACCTGAGTTAGACAAAAATAAACAAACAATCCAAATCCACTTCAGTATCTGTTCACTCTTCTGAGAATCCCCTCTTGATCAAGAACAAAGTTTGCTTTATCCAGATACTTCAGTTAGAGTGGTGATTTTTTCTTTGTCACCTCAAATTTATTTCTAACAAAGACCAAAATAAAATAATAGCAACAAATGAGAATGAAATTCATGATCTTCTTTGTGTTCCTCCGTAAATATTGGCTATGGTGTCTAGTTTCAGATGCTTGTAAAGGGGGCTGGGAAGATGGCTCAGCGATTAAGAGCGCTGACTGTTCTTCCAGAGGTCCTCAGTTCAATTCCCAGCAACCACCTGGTGGCTCACAACCATCTGTAATGGAATCTGATGCCCTCTTCTGGTGTGTCTGAAGACAGCTACAGTGTACTCATATAAATTTAAAAAGACTTTATTAGAAGATGCTTGTGAAGGCTGAATTATGCTAACATAATTATTTCTCTGAGACTGCAATGTCTTCATCAGCAGGAGAAAGGCAGGTCCAAGTCAGCTGAGTATTGTGTTAAAATCTCCAGGGAATGAGTTTTACAGACATGAATATTGAATATGATCCAGTGCTATTCTTCCATTATTACCAATATTACCTAATTTACTCTCAATGTGCTGTTCTGTGTGTTCACATGAGTCATGCTGGCCTTTTATAATCATGTATAGGTAGAGAATCCACAACAGGGTTTTCAGCCAGTGTCTGAAAGAAATCCAAAATTCCCACCAGGCTGGGAAGTTGCAGAACACAATCATATACGCAAGCATTCTTGTTTTGTTGAAGGTCCTCCATTACATCATGGTTCACATTTTGTGTATCCCACTATGGTACCACTTATATCCTTTAATTTGTTCCCTAAATGTTTCTTTGTCCCTGAATTTGCACTTTGAATGTCATCTTGGCGCAGAAATCTGGATGCTGTTTCTGTGCCTAAAACTCACTTTCTAGAGTTTACTCCTCCTCCATGTAGGTTTCTCATATACTACAAGTCTTAGGATTCTTTCCTAGTCCTACTAAAATCAGTGTTGCCTTTTCATTTAGCTATGTATTTATCATTTGCATCAAAATCCTAATTATGCATGTCTATTACACTGCACAGAATAACTCTTTGTGATTCTAAGTTTATCCAAACTCTTTAGCCTCAAGCAGTGGTGAATTACAATGTCATTGCCTTCTGATTATGATCCTGCCCTTCAAAAGCAGGTTGTCTCCAAGAAACACATCTTGATATCCTCTTTGGCAGGATTTTAAGTCTCGCATGCCCAAAAATAGATCTTCTTCTTCCAGCATGACAAATTAGAAATTCCAAGATAAGTGATTTATAGTCCACTAAGCATTATTAACCTCTCAAACACTTGATGGTCCTTTTACAAGTATGTCCTTTTATTTGCACATTGTATTTATCACATTTTTTAAAAGACAGGGTCTCACAGAACCCAGGCTGGCCTCAAATTCTTTATGCTTTATGTCTGAGGTTGATCTTGACAACCTCCTGTATTTACTGCCCAAGTGAATAAAAACCTGAAATTTAAAAGGAGACCATGACTACTCCTAAAATATGGAGAATATTTTATTTCAGATATACCATGAGAGGAGGGGGAAGTAGGAGGAAGAACAGGAGAGGAGCAACAAAGAGCAATACCCTCTTTCACCCCCAAATTAACTTTCAAAACCACAGACAAACAGCTGAGGTATCTACTTAAAATATCAAAGCAGACTGGACCTAGCTATTAGGGTCTCCCAGGATCTCTCAGTTACAGGATATGGCTGGCATACCTGCTCCCTACCCTAACCTCTCAGCCTGTTCTCTATATAATTTTACCACTTTGGATTCCCTCAACAGCCAAGAGACTGGCTGAATTATTTAACAATGTGGCTGGGGGAAGGGAAACAGAAGCCCAGCCCCTAATGGGAAGAGGTTTCAGTTTTAGGTAGGATTAGAATGAGAAGTGCTGGGAGGAGCCAAAAGTACTGGGTGGCACTGAGGGAGCTGGACAGTGTCTGCTTTGATATGCTAATAGGCACCTCAGCTAGCCTTTTGTCTCTGGTTTCTGAAACCTAACACCTAGTAATGAGATTTCAGATGTATGCTACTGTGAGCACTTTATGAAGTGCTGGAAATAGAACCTGGCATATTGGGCATGCTAAGCAAGCCCTCTGCTTAATAAGCCACAGCTACAGGCCCATCATATTTATAATATATTATTCATATAATATATATGTACTAGGACTAAAGGAGATATGGAATAGAAAAAAGAGTTTTAACTGCTGACTGATGAAGAGAAGTAAAAAAAGTAAATAGTTTTGGAAGTAAATATGAAAAAAAAAACTAAACTAAAATTGTTGTTGTTGATGTGAGTCCCCATCTACCTACCAAGACCAGCTCTACAGTTGGCAATGATGATTTTAGAAGTTTCCTTCTTGAGGTTGTCAATGTCTCTAATGGTCCAACCAGTGTCCCCATGTTTCCTGAACAGTGTTTTCATAAAAATCACAAATGATGACATCACTTACTTATAGAATGACTCCTTTGTAAAGCTGAGTATCTTCACCTTCTAAATTGACCTGGACCAGCAGGTCATTCTTCAATGACAGGGTCCCAAGTGAGAGGACCAGGAGATGAAAAGATAGGAAAATCTTGGATTAAGAGGTTTTGCATAAGCTGGTAGCTTGTGTCAAGCAAGTTTATTAGGAAGCACAGTGTATTCTATATTTCCAGGGGAGAGTGGGAAATGGGACAGTGTCAGTGAAAAGCCACTACACATTGAGATAAGATCAGTGGGAAGCTAATCAAACAATGTTGTACAAAGGGGACACAAGCTATCTCAAGGAGGTCAGAGAGCAGCACATAGTGGCCTTGGGACTGAAAAACATTACCCTTTAGAATGGAAAGAGTTAAGATCTCAAGATCCAAGGATCTCAAGATCCTCTGAAACCCTTGTCCCCGGCCAATACTGGCTATGCCAAACATATTTTTGGTTTTAGAGAAGGAACTATGCAACTTCTTCATATAGCATGGCCTCAGGGAAAACTTTGGATCAGACCAACGCTGAACATTAAACATCTGTATTTATACTCTCAGAAAAAAGGCTTAATCAAAGAAGCCTCTATGAACTGTGGATGGAAGTGAGTATAGCAAGCCATGGCTGGCACAAGAAGCTGAGTCTACAAGGATAGGAGAGGTCTCAGGCTTATATAACATATTTATAGTGTCCCTTAAGATTGAGGAAAAATTGAGAAAGAGGGAGCAAAGAAAATGTAAGAACCAGAGGTTGCAAAAGGCTGAGAAATGCCATCTACTAACCACAACACGGCCATGGCAATCATGAAATTCATAGCAGCTGCACCAATTGGCACTAGACCCACACAATGCACTCTGCCCAATAGTCTCACTAGACCTGACTTTTGAACTCAGAGTAACTAAGTGATTCTTGGGGAGGAGAAAGCATATCCAGTTGCATATACAATGAGGATCATACCAACCCATAATAGATAGTTCCAAATAAGAGAAAGTTGAGGGATCACAATGAGTTATCTACATGTATGGAATTGTCAAGGAACAAAATGTATTAAAAAAGTCTCATATTTTTGCATCTTGTTTTTGAAAGTGAGATTTCCCTTAGCCCATGGAAAACCACTACTGATTTCAATTTTTACATTTGTTCTTTCCTGCTGGTTTTGTTTTCATGGTCTATATAACCAGGCTGACAGTGTGTGTATTCCTAACTCTCCCCTGGATCAAGATGCTCACTGGAAGATGAAACACCTACAGGTCTGCCACAGGAGAAATAAATTTGACAACCCAAATTAACCCTGCACTACAGTGCTCAAAGAGAGTAGTGTGCTTGCTCATAAGGGCAACAAAGCAGATACACAAAGGCCCAGTTGTAATCTGGGAAAAAAGAAACAAACATCAGTGGGCTTTGGCCAAGCAAGTCTCATCATTTCTGCTACTGCAAGATTTAATAAGCTAAGCAGATACAAACAGCATATTTTAAATTTTTCTGCCTTGTGAGCTTCTCAGACTTCAAGGTCTTTCTTTACTTCTGGACACCTGGGGCAAAAGAAAATAATTAAACAAGATGTTCTTTGCTACATGCACTGCAGAAGCCTGGAACCTTGCCACACATGGCTATCTGGCCAATAACCTATAAGAATCAGCCTGTCTCTGCTTCCTGTTGGAATAAACCACCACACTTTTCTTACATGGGTTCTGGGATTTGAGCTGAGGTTCTCATGCTTTCAAGGCAAGCTATTTGCTCACCCCAAGGCTCCACCTACTAATACCTTGGGAATTGAGTTAGAGCACACATATTTTAGAAAAACACAAACATTCAAACCTTAGCACCAGTAACAGCTGTTCCACTGGTATTTAATATAATCCATAGAGACTACTGATCCCCTCCCCCAATTGCTAAATACAAAGAATGGCTCACTGACTTCTACTCCTGCAAATATTATAATGGTCCAACTTTTCCACAGCCACTACCTTCTGATTCAAATCCAAATTGCAACTTCATGTAACAGATTATCATCTGGAAACTTTTGAGTGTCACAGTTCTCTAGGAATCCCTACCTTGCATCATCATCATCATTGTCATCATCATCTCTATATGTTGTGTTACATGTTGTCCAGCCATTCCAATATTTGCCTACCTATCCCCCAGCACTTTATCTTCAGCTTTTTGTTCTCTGAACAAATTATATGTTAATATGGTTTCGAATGCCTTCATCAGAAACTCATTCCATGGCATCTCCCTGGAATTCATAACACATTTCTTCAGCCCTTCTTCTTCAATGAATTCCTGATGCCATCTTCCTGTCTCATTATTCCTTGTGAAGGATATGTCACCATTGTTCACTCTTCCTTTGAATACTCCTCTACATCAATGTATCAAAAGACATGTACGTTTGAGTGAATATATTTTCTGTGTGTTTGTGTGGGGGGAGGCAAAAGGACCACTTCAAATGTCATTTTTCAGGAGCCATCCATCTTGCACATTGAGGAAGGACCTGTACCAAAGCTTCCTGACTAAGAAACCACAGTAATCCAACATCTTTTGCTTCCTCAGCTCTAAGATGACAAACTTATACATTCACTAACATTTGTAGATTAATATAGTTACAATAATTTTCCCTTTCTTTTTCTCCCTCCAAACCCTTCATATAAACCTCCTCATCCCTCCTTCAAATTCATAGTCTCTAACAATTTCACTAATTGTTATTGCATACACACACACACTATATATATGTGTGTGTGTGTGTGTGTGTGTGTGTGTGTGTGTGTGTGTGTGTGTGTGTGTGTGTGTGCATGTGTATCCTAAGCATAACCTGCTCAATCCATGTATGTTACTTGTATGTAAAATTGCAGGGATGACCAGTTCATACCAGGTAACAAATTGGTGTGTTCTTTCTAGAGAAAGACCACCTCCTCTGCTCTCAGCTTTCCTTAGTTTCTTTATGTGGAGTAGAGCAATTGTGGGCTTTTTCTGGGGCTGGAACTCAAATCCTGATACTTGTGAAGCAAGAACTTTCCTGTCTGAGCTATTGCCTCAGCCTCCTGTATGGTGCTTCATCATCCATGTCAGACACACAAGGGCAGTCCTCTGCATTCCTTCATTGAATAATTAAAAATATCCCCTCTAATTGACATCTATGACTTATAGACTCTTCTTCCAATTCATTCCCCACAGAGCTACAGACTCCTTCAGAAGCTGAAATCTAGTCCTGTTATATTACTATTTAATGTCCCACAGTGGCTCTGTACTCTCTCTCTAGTAGAAACCAGGCACTATAGCATGATAAAACAGCATGAATGGGCACCTGGCAAACTTCCCACTATAGAGATCATAACAAACCAACTGCTTCACCTTGAGAATTTATCCCTGAATCTGTAACACAATGAATCTTCTCAGGATCTGTTCCTATAAGCAATAAAACACAATAGCAATGCTAACAGAGACTCATTCGGTGAGGTAAGGGTTTGTTTTTATGTTTTTTACAAAATGGGATGATAATATAATTGCATCATTTCCCCCGTCCCTCTTTCCTTTTCTCCCTCTAAACCCTTCCATTTATATCTTTCTTGGCTCTCTTTCAAATTCATATTTTCTTCTTTTATTAATTTTTATTACTTAAACACACACACATACATACATACATACATACACACACACTATTCTAAAATATAACCTGCTCAGTCTGTATAATGTTATTAATATGCATGTTTTTATGGCTGATCACTTGGTATTGGAGTTGTGCTCTTCCCTGGAGAATACTATTTCTCCAACTCTTAACATTCCTTAGTTACTTATAGATTTTTGAGTAGGGTTGAGGCTTCATAGGCTTTTCCTCATCCACATTGGCATGTCTACCTGTGTTGTTCATGTTCAGTTCACATTTAGACAATCATTTTGGTGCAACTTTCTGAGTGTAGTGCCTGATATGACTAGGATATATATTCTCATTGTAAACTCCCTGATTTTATCATCTTTCTGTCCCTTCTATTGAAATGTTCCCTAAGCCTTAGCTGTGGAAGTATTTTCTGTAGTTGTATCTTTGGGAGTGGGCACCATAACTCTGTATTTTGATTGGTTGTGGGTTTCTGAAGCTCCCTCTGTCTATTGCAAAGATGTCTTTATTGCTAAAGGGCGAAGACTACACTTATCTGTGGGTACAAGGACAAATGTCTAGATTACTGATATAGATTATGTTGTTAGGGATTATGCTGGCTTGCTAAAGTGATAGAGCTGTTGTTTATGGCCAAGGTATTCCTGACACTAATGCACCATTAGGGTCCTCACATCATGCTGACTGCTGATATAATGAATCAGCATCTTAGCTGAGTACAACTATTAGTTGCCTTCATCCTTTGAAAGCTTTCAGGTGCTTTCTGGTAGCATGAAAGCTAGTGCTCAGGAAGAAGGCATTCAGGTCAGTTCTAGCTCAGAGATCTCTGGGTTTTATTTCTAAAATGCATAGTGTTGTCAGAAATAGGGACTTATCTTCCACCTTTGGGGAAGAACAATAGCAGTGGACTATGTGTTTTGGGAGTCTCTTGGAAAATTCTAGCCAACAACTCAAAAGAAGTCTTCTCTTGTCTTTTGGAATTAGGAGTTTTGTTAGGTAGTCTTTGGATCTTGGAGGGAGCATTGTCAGCTCAGATGAGAAATGTTCATCAAAACTATATATGTATATTTACACAGAATAATGTGTATTATAAGGGTTTTTAGGTAAATGGTTAATAGTATAATTTTTATGACTTTTGCAGATATCCTTACTAGATTGTTTTATTAATATAATTCTATTTCAGACATTTTAGACTGCAGTGGTTTGGGTGAATCTCTTGAGAGTTGATGGGTGTATAGGATGTGTCTATCCAACCTTCTTTCTCCTCTCCGGACCATATTTTATTACAGTGAGAATCAACTGCTACTTTTTCTTCTTCCTTCCTATTTCTTTTCAGATAGGCATTTCCCATGAGTAAATTACTGAGAATTTAATACACATCCATGTTCTTCTCTGAGCCCATAATGTCTTCCCTAAGAAGTGGGTTCACAAACAAGAAGTTGTATTAACTGGGAGAATAAACATGAAGATGACAGTGATAGGAGATAGTGACTCCAGTTGTATGACTTCCATGCTGTTTCATGCCTGTAGCTATAAACTGTCTGAAATGGAAACTTCTGGTTTCTTTGGAAACTCATTTACGTTATAATGATGCTTTACTGGGGCAGACAGGTAAAAGGATGTTTTGCTAAAGCAGAAATGTGAAAGAATGTTTTGCTGAAGCAGACACAGGTGAGAGGATATTTTGCTGAAGCAGACATGTGAAAGGACATAAGATGTTTAGAAAATGAAAATATGACCACAGACAGTGGTACAAGACTCTAGCATTAGTTTGCCTTGTTCTGCCTAGTTAGTCTTCCCTGACAATGCACATGTACTGGTTTGCCTTGCAACACATTGCTAATCTTCACTTACCATAACTTCACAGTAACTCACCAAAGAACTTCTCATGATATTCCAGGGGCTTGTTGCTGATTCCAAAGACTTATGCTGATCCCATCATCAGGGTTTACTTTGGATGAAGCCACTACTGCTAATTTGTATGTAATGTCTACTGAATGGACTGGACTACAGCTGGTTTGTGTTTGGTGCTTTTCTAGTAGACTGAACTGCTGATATCCTGACAACAAATATTAGTTGCCTCTAAATAGGTCCACTTCCTTTATGTACTAATAGCCTATCCTTTCCACTGTCTCTGGTGGGCTAGAAGGGAGGTTAAAGCATTTAAGAACACCTATTAAAGTAGGTTTTGAAAAATCTAAACCAACACTGTCAATTGCTAATTACCTAAAATTTGTGTATACAGTGGTCTTCAATCCATTTTGTCTTCTATTTATGTACCTAAAGAGAATGAAAGGCCAAGGCAAACATACTGATTCCATCGAAAATGTGACAAGTATTTACTACTTCCACAAAGACTTTATTTACTTCCTTGAAAGTAACTCACAACTGTCCCTTAGTGATGGCAAAGTCACTTTCTCTCAGGGCTGTAAAGCTACCTGAAAAAATCAAGGCTGATGTCTGTATCCCTTCCTAAATTACACTGACTCTTAATAATTATGAAGAAAAGATTGGCATTCATTACCATTCTAGTCAGTTGAAAACATATGTAATATTATAGTTCTGAATATCATGAGGTGAAATATATTGACAAAATTTAACACAAGTGAACAATATTGATCTTCATGACCTTTCAGAAGAATGTCAAAATCGATATTTCAAATGTAAGAACAATGATATAAATATTGTGCAAATATCCATAGAGTATACAAGTCTTTGAAACTGCTTCTCTCTTGTGCAGGAATATGTCTCTGTGATTCATTTTAGTTGTTGCATATATTAATAACTTATTTCTAATGCTGAATGCTAAATGATTATAGAGAAGCAGCAGTATTTTTCACATTCATTGACTCATTAGAGACTATCTGGGTTGTTTTCATCTTTTGGTTGCCATAAATATTGTTTGGTATTCAAAATGAAGTCCAGGAGTAGATTGTTTGCCCAGTGTGCTTAATTTTTTTCAAGTAGACATGCCTAAAAATAAAGAATAGCCATTGAGCAATAATTCCATCAGTTTGTCCAGTGACCATGTGAGCTTTTGCTCAGATTTTTATCACAGCAATAGTGAAGCAAGCGTAGATATCTAGCATTCCTAAAACCCTGGGTTCCATCATTGGTGTCACAGAAATAAAAGTTGGTTCACACATTCATTTTAAGTGTTTTTGAAAAATACAGATTTTGATTTCTTGATGGAAAATATAGAAGATAATATTGGTTTGTCTTCTGATGATAGTATGATTGATATACCATGCAGTTTCCAGTCTATTCTCCACTGTATTATTCATCTAATCTTTACATTCACCATTTTCAATGTTGCAATTTAGAGTTGTAGGGTGATGTCAATACCAAGAATAGAGCAAGCAGGCTGGAGAGATAGCTCAATTAGTAAGCTGCTTTCTAGCAAGCATGACCTGACTTTGTTCTCCCAGAATCCATGTACAAGATGGATGTGGTGGTACATGCCTGAAATGTTAGAGGCAGGTGGATTTCTAGGGCTCCTTGACCAGACAGCCTTGACCTACTTGGTAAATAAGAGGCCCTATATAAAAAACAAAATTAATAGTATCTAAATAAACACAGTTGAGATTCTGTTCTGGCTTCCAGACATAAACATATGCATGTACATATGCAAGTATACACATGCATACACATATAATGCATGGGTCAGCTCAGGTGGACTTGATTTAAGAGGAACAAAGTAATATGTATTTAACCAAAGATAAAGATAAGTTAATGAAAGAAGAGAACCAGAATAGTTCTGTTGTAGGGTGCTAATTCAACATCTATTTCACAGATTGTTCTCTTTGAATTCTCTGGGCAGACAGAAACAAAAGATACATGCCACCTTGTAATTTCGTTGAGCTTATCTTCAAGAGCTATGTGACTCTGGGCTTCACAGACCTATGGTCACTTCATTGGCACCTAAATCCATAGATTAACTAAGTGCCTTCCAAATGGAATATGTTTTGAGAGTCCATTTCTAGTTGTTTATGAGATAACTGTTAGGAAGAGGTTACAAGGAAGTCTGGAACTACTACTGCTCTTATCTCTTGTAAATTCTAGACCTCAATCAGAAACCCACTCTAGGAATGAGTACCTGACTGAACAGTAAAGACTCTACCTGGAGTTTCTGTCTTTCCTATTTAAATTTTTTGAAATTAAAAAAAAAATGTTGTATGTGTATGATTATTTGCATGAATGTATTTTTGTGCGCTGTGTGCATACAATGTCCACTGAGACCAAAAGAAGGTATCAGGTACCATAGACTTTAAGATAGCTGCTGTGTAGGTGCTTTGAATTGTACCTGGGTCCTGCAGAAGAACAGCCATTGCTTTCAACTGCTGAGCTCTGGTTCCAGCCTCTCTGCTATTTATTTTTTTAAAATATAGATAGAATGTACTCACATGGCTTCCAGCCATCTGAGAAGAGATATTGTGATCTAAGATACATCTTGTGCTTGTGTCCTTTTATTTCTCCTTTTTTTGTGTATAACCAATTTATTATGGTGTAATCTGCATACTGAACAATTCACCCATGTCAATGAAGTGGAATATCTTAGTTGGGTTTTACTGCTGTGAACAGACACCATAATCCAGGTAACTCTTATAGTGGACAACATTTTATTGAAGCTGGCTTACAGTTTTAGAGGTTCAGTCCATTATCACCAAGTTGGGAGCATGGCAGTATCCAGGAAGGCATGGCACTGGAGGAACTAAAAGTTCTACAACTTCATCTAAAGACTGCTTGGAGAAGACTGTCTCCCATGTGGTTAAGAGGAGGGTCTCATTACCCAAATCCACAGCAACACACTTCCTCCAACAAGGCCACACCTACTCCAACCAGGCTAAACCTACTCCAATAAGACCACACCTACTAATAATGCCATTCCCTGAACCAAACATATTCAAACCACTACATGGAATATGTGTTAGAATATTCAGTTTCCAGGTTCACTTGCCAATAGTACCACCAACTTGAAAGCAATTTCAGCAATGGTTCTCAACATTTCTAATACTATGTTTTTTTTTTGTTGCAGTTCCTGATGCTGTGGTAACACCCAACCATAAAATTATTCTGTTTCTGCTTCATAACTATAATTTAGCTACTGTTATGGACTGTAGTATAGACATCTGAGTTTCCTGATAGTCTTAAGTGAATGTAGTGAAAGGGGCATTTGACCACCAAAAAGGTCACAATCCACAAGTTGAGAGGCTTTCAAAGGAAATTCCAATACTCTTCCTAACACATATTCTTCATCCCACTATAAAGTATGTATCTTTGGAAAAATTAATGATGCATATTTCACAAATCTTTTCAAAGCAACTGTTTTAAAAATATTTATTTTATTTTTAGTCATATATATGTACAAGGGATTGCATGTGAGTGCAGGTACCCACAGAGCAGTGAAAAGGACATTGAATCCTCTAGAGCTGGAGTTAAAGGTAGTTGTGAACCACCTGACATTGATGCTAGGAACTAAACTCAGATCCTCTGAAAGAGCAGTAGCTTTAGTCACTGAGTTCTTCCTCTGATCCCTAAAAACTACTTCTTATCTTTTTCCTTTTCAAAGTGTTTGTTCACCTCCTGCCTCCCTAATACCCTCACTGTCTCTGCCTCTTCTTAGTCTGTTTTCTTGCTGCAAGATCAGAACTAGGAAAGAAAACATCTATAGTGATGTCTAAGAGAAGACAAAAGAGCAATACATCCAGAAAAACAGCATTGTAGCATAATATTTCAAAAATTAAAATGAATGGGAAAGTCCCAGCTTTTTTAATTGCATTTTTTAATTGCATTTTTAATTTCCATTTTAGATGTTACCCATTTCCTGATTTCCCCTCCAGAAACCCATTTGTAAAACTCTGACAGAGTCTCTCAGGAGACAGCTTTATCAGGCTCCTGTCAGCAAGCACTTCTTGGCATCAGCAATATTGTCTGGGTTTGGTGGCTATATGTGAGATGGATCCCCAGGTGGGGCATTCTCTGGATGGTCTTTTAGTCTCTGTTCCACACTTTGTCTCTCTATTTCCTCCCTTGAGTATTTTTGTTCCCCTTTCTAAGAAGGTCTGAAGCATCCACACTTTGGTCTTCCTTCTTCTTGAGCTTTGTGTGGTTTGTGAATCTTGAGTATTCCGGGGTTTTGGGTTAATGTCTGCTTATCAGTGAGTGCATACCATCTGTGTTCTTTTGTGATTGGCTTATCTCAGTCAGGATGAGAAAAGATGTTTACCAATCCTACATCTGATAGAGGGTTAATATCCAATGTATACAAAGAACTCAAGAAGTTAGACTTCAGAGAGACAAGTAACCCTATTTTTAAGAATGGGCTACAGAGGCTAAACAAAAAATTCTCAGCTGAGCAATATCGGTGGCTGAGAAGTACCTAAAAAATGTTCAACATCTTTAGTCATCAGGAAATGCAAATCAAAAACAGCCCTGAGATTCCACCTCACATCAGTCAGAATGGCTAAGATCAGAAACTCAGGTGACAACAGATGCTGGAGAGGATGTGGAGAAAGAGGAACACTCCTCCATTGTTGGTGGGATCGCAAGCTGTGGTACAACCACTCTGGACATCAGTCTGGAGGTTCCTCAGAAAATTGGGCATAGTACTAGCTGACGACCCAGCTATACCACTCCTGGACATATACCCAAAAAATGCTCCAACATAGAACAAGGACATATTCTCCACTATGTTCATAGTTTGAGCTTTTTTAAGAAACAGAGGCTTTCACTTTCTTTCCACTAGCCTGGAGCTAGTTTCTTACCTCCCTCCAATCTTTCCATATGCTAAACCTTGTTTACCAAAATAGGCATGCTGCCAGGTGAGCCTATGCATAAATGTTTGATCTTTTCACTCACTGCCTGATGATATGGCATAGACAGATTCCTGATGTCTGTTTCTAGCTATCCTTCAATTCTGCACCCCAGGAAGTGATTTACTCACCCTTCAGCACAAACCCAATACTGTTTTCATTTCTTCCCCACTTCATTTTGCCCTTTCTCTTATATACTAGTCAATCAAGAAAAATTTGAATGCCAGAGAGGGTAGTCAAAGGAAAGTGAGAAAATTACATGACTTGCAGAGTAGGTGGTTAACCCAGGTGTAAGTGAGGTATTGCTAGTGATATCTACTGACTTAGACACTCAGGGTTTTATGAAGGCTGTACCCTGGTGGGACATGACATGGAAATTCATGCTATATGATAGATTGTTTTTTGATCTTGAGACTAAAAGACACAAAGGGGTCATAAAATTTCCTGATGCAAATTTATTTTAATTAATGAAAATTATGGAATACCATAAATAGCACAATTGCTCTAACTAGTCATTGAACCATCTGGTCAAATTTAACCCAGGAAAAAATTGAAGAATAAAACTCAGAAGACTCAGGAAAAAGCAACCAGTAAATGACCCTAGGAAGCTGTGGGTTATTGCTATAATTTTAATAATGAATGTCCCACAAAGGCACATGTACCTTTTAGTGGAACTAAAAGTATGATGTTATAGGGATGTAGTGGGTTAAGAGATAGTCCTAGTAGGAGGAAGTCACTGGAGTGCTGTCCTTGAGGAGAAATTGGAATTCTGGCCATTTCCTCATTCGCTCTTCACTTTCTGGTCATCATGAGGTAATTACCTTTGCCCAACCACATATTCCCCACCATGATGTTCTACTATACCATAGATCCAGAGGAATATGGTCAATTGGCTGTAGACCAAACATTTAGAAATTGTCAGAAAAAACAATCAATATTTAGATTAGTGGTTCTCAACCTTCCCTTAATATAGTGACCTCTTAACATAGTGCTCATGCTTGATGACCCCCAATCATAAATTATTTTAGTTATTACCTCATTACTATGATTTTGCTACTATTATGAGTCATAATGAAAATATTTTTAGAGATAGATGTTTGTCAAGGGTGTCGTGAACCATGAGTGGAGAATCACTTCTTTAGATTGACGATCTTGGCTTATTTTATCATAATGACAGAGGTGATTGTCACAACTGTAGAATTCATAGAAATATATTGTAAAATGGTCATTTTTAGGGAAGTGGGGATTACAAAGATATTAGGGTGTTACTCAAAGAATATAAATTTTCTGTTAGGTGGAAGGAACAAATTCCAAGATTATTCAACATTGTAGTTATATTAACAAAAATATATATTCTTGAAAATAAAGTAATATTTATATTCTTATTATAAATACATGAAAGCTAATATATATTAACTAGCACAACTAAGCAATATCAGAATATGTACATATACCAAAACATGTTTTATATCAGCAAAATACACAACTTTTATTGTAAGATAAAATAACTATTGGTATGACAAGATTCTACATATACAAAATGTGGTTGAACATGTTAGTGAAAATACATGACAAAATTCAAAAAGATACTAAAGTTCTGTATAATATATAGTAATGAACCTCTTCCTTATGCAATATCTCACCTACCACGCTCACCCTCCCCAAAACTGGTATGTAAAGGCCCTTAATATATTAATGAAGAAGTCCCAGATGGAGCAAAGACCCCCAAACACAGTCACATTTCCAACTAAAGGTTTGCTTACATCTATACATCTAACAATGAGAGGATTTTAAGAGAAAAGTATAGGTGAAACCTCAAATTATGAATCTTTGCTGATAAGATGGCTTGGTGGTTGAAGCTGCAGAGATGGATTTGTAATTATGAGCACTTGTTGCTTTTGCAGAGGATATAATTTCAGCTCTCAGCACCCACATGATGACTTACAACTGTAATTCCAGTTCTAGGAGATTCAATGTCTCTTTTAGGAACCAGGCACACATGTGGTCCACATATACACATGGAAGCAAAACACTATTCACATAAAATAAAATGAATAAATCATTTTAAAATTATTTTTTTGTATATTTTTTTTTTAACTTGAGTATTTCTTATTTACTTTTATTCCCTTTCCCAGTTTCCGGGCAAACATCCCTTCCCTCCCCCCCTTCCTTATGGGTGTTCCCCTCCCCACCCTCCCCCCATTGCCGCCCTCCCCCCAACAGTCTAGTTCACTGGGGGGGTCAGTCTTAGCAGGACCCAGGGCTTCTCCTTCCACTGGTGCTCTTACTAGGATATTCATTGCTACCTATGAGGTCAGAGTCCAGGGTCAGTCCATGTATAGTCTTTAGGTAGTGGCTTAGTCCCTGGAAGCTCTGGTTGCTTGGCATTGTTGTACATATGGAGTCTCAAGCCCCTTCAAGCTCTTCCAGTTCATTCTCTGATTCCTTCAACGGGGGTCCCGTTCTCAGTTCAGTGGTTTGCTGCTGGCATTCGCCTCTGTATTTGCTGTATTCTGGCTGTGTCTCTCAGGTTCGATCTACATCCGGCTCCTGTCGGTCTGCACTTCTTTGCTTCATCCATCTTGTCTAATTGGGTGGCTCTATATGTATGGGCCACATGTGGGGCAGGCTCTGAATGGGTGTTTTAGTCTCTGTTTTAATCTTTGCCTCTCTCTTCCCTGCCAAGGGTATTCTTGTTCCCCTTTTAAAGAAGGGGTGAAGCCTTCACATTTTGATCATCCGTCTTGAGTTTCATTTGTTCTAGGCCACTAGGGTAATTCAAGCATTTGGGCTAATAGCCACTTATCAGTGAGTGCATACCATGTATGTCTTTCTGTGATTGGGTTAGCTCACTCAGAATGATATTTTCCAGTTCCAACCATTTGCCTACGAATTTCATAAAGTCGTTGTTTTTGATAGCTGAGTAATATTCCATTGTGTAGATGTACCACATTTTCTGTATCCATTCCTCTGTTGAAGGTCATCTGGGTTCTTTCCAGCTTCTGGCTATTATAAATAAGGCTGCGATGAACATAGTGGAGCACGTGTCTTTTTTATATGTTGGGGCATCTTTTGGGTATATGCCCAAGAGAGGTATAGCTGGATCCTCAGGCAGTTCAATGTCCAATTTTCTGAGGAACCTCCAGACTGATTTCCAGAATGGTTGTACCAGTCTGCAATCCCACCAACAATGGAGGAGTGTTCCTCTTTCTCCGCATCCTCGCCAGCATTTGCTGTCACCTGAGTTTTTGATCTTAGCCATTCTCACTGGTGTGAGGTGAAATCTCAGGGTTGTTTTGATTTGCATTTCCCTGATGACTAAAGATGTTGAACATTTCTTTAGGTGTTTCTCAGCCATTCGGCATTCCTCAGCTGTGAATTCTCTGTTTAGCTCTGAACCCCATTTTTTATAATAGGGTTATTTGTCTCCCCTGCGGTCTAACTTTTTTTGAGTTCTTTGTATATTTTGGATATAAGGCCTCTATCTGTTGTAGGATTGGTAAAGATCTTTTCCCCTAATCTGTTGGTTGCCGTTTGTCCTGACCACAGTGTCCTTTGCCTTACAGAAGCTTTGTAGTTTTATGAGATCCCATTTGTCGATTCTTGATCTTAGAGCATAAGCCATTGGTGTTTTGTTCAGGAAATTTTTTTCCAGTGCCCATGTGTTCCAGATGCTTCCTAGTTTTTTTCTTCTATTAGTTTGAGTGTGTCTGGTTTGATGTGGAGGTCCTTGATCCACTTGGACTTAAGCTTTGTACAGGGTGATAAGCATGGATCGATCTGCATTCTTCTACATGTTGACCTCCAGTTGAACCAGCACCATTTGCTGAAAATGCTATCTTTTTCCATTGGATGGATTTGGCTCCTTTGTCAAAAATCAAGTGACCATAGGTGTGTGGGTTCATTTCTGGGTCTTCAATTCTATTCCATTGGTCTATCTGTCTGTCTCTGTACCAATACCATGCAGTTTTTATCACAATTGCTCTGTAATACTGCTTGAGTTCAGGGATAGCGATTCCCCCAGAAGTCCTTTTATTGTTGAGCATAGTTTTAGCTATCCTGGGTTTTTTTGTTATTCCAGATGAATTTAAATTGTTCTGTCTAACTCTTTGAAGAATTGGATTGGTATTTTGATGGGGATTGCATTGAATCTGTAGATCGCTTTTTGGCAGAATGGCCATTTTTTTTTTTTTTTACTATATTAATCCTGCCAATCCATGAGCATGGGAGATCTTTCCATCTTTCTGAGGTCTTCTTCAATTTCTTTCTTCAGAGTCTTGAAGTTCTTGTTGTACAAATCTTTTTACTTGCTTGGTTAAAGTCACAATTTAGGTACTTTATATTATTTGGGTCTATTATGAAGGGTGTCGTTTCCCTAATTTCTTTCTCGGCTTGTTTCTCTTTTGTGTAGAGGAAGGCTACTGATTTATTTGAGTTAATTTTATACCCAGCCACTTTGCTGAAGTTGTTTATCAGCTTTAGTAGTTCTCTGGTGGAACTTTTGGGATCACTTAAATATACTATCATATCATCTGCAAATAGTGATATTTTGACTTCTTCTTTTCCGATCTGTATCCCCTTGACCTCCTTTTGTTGTCTGATTGCTCTGGTTAGAACCTCAAGAACTATATTGAATAAGTAGGGAGAGAGTGGGCAGCCTTGTCTAGTCCCTGATTTTAGTGGGATTGCTTCAAGTTTCTCTCCATTTAGTTTAATGTTAGCCACTGGTTTGCTGTATATGGCTTTTACTATGTTTAGGTATGGGCCTTGGATTCCTATTCTTTCCAGGACTTTTATCATGAAGGGTGTTGAATTTTGTCAAATGCTTTCTCAGCATCTAATGAAATGATCATGTGGTTTTGTTCTTTCAGTTTGTTTATATAATGGATCCGTTGATGGTTTTCCAGATATTAAATCATCCCTGCATGCCTGGGATGAAGCCTACTTGATCATGGTGGATGATTGTTTTGATGTGCTCTTGGATTCGGTTTGCCAGAATTTTGTTGAGTATTTTTGCGTCGATGTTCATAAGGGAAATTGGTCTGAAGTTCTCTTTCTTTGTTGGGTCTTTGTGGGTTTAGGTATAAGAGTAATTGTGGCTTGCATAGAAGGAGTTCGGGTAGTGCTCCATCTGTTTCAATTTTGTGGAATAGTTTGGATAATATTGGTATGAGGTCTTCTATGAAGGTCTGATAGAATTCTGCACTAAACCCGTCTGGACCTGGGCTCTTTTTTGGTTGGGAGACCTTTAATGACTGCTTCTATCTCCTTAGGAGTTATGGGGTTGTTTAACTGGTTTATCTGTTCCTGATTTAACTTCGGTACCTGGTATCTGTCTAGGAAATTGTCCATTTCCTGCAGATTTTCAAGTTTTGTTGAGTATAGGCTTTTATAGTAAGATCTGATGATATTTTGAATTTCCTCTGAATCTGTAGTTATGTCTCCCTTTTCATTTCTGATTTTGTTAATTTGGACACACTCTCTGTGTCCTCTCGTTAGTCTGGCTAAGGGTTTATCTATCTTGTTGATTTTCTCAAAGAACCAACTTTTGGTTCTGTTGATTCTTTCTATGGTCCTTTTTGTTTCTACTTGGTTGATTTCGGCTCTGAGTTTGATTATTTCCTGCCTTCTACTCCTCCTGGGTGTATTTGCTTCTTTTTGTTCTAGAGCTTTTAGGTGTGCTGTCAAGCTGCTGACATATGCTCTTTCCTGTTTCTTTCTGCAGGCACTCAGCGCTATGAGTTTTCCTCTTAGCACAGCTTTCATCGTGTCCCATAAGTTTGGGTATGTTGTACCTTCATTTTCATTAAATTCTAAGAAGTTTTTAATTTCTTTCTTTATTTCTTCCTTGACCAGGTTATCATTGAGTAGAGCATTGTTCAATTTCCACGTATATGTGGGCATTCTTCCCTTATTGTTATTGAAGACCAGCTTTGGCCGGTGGTCCGATAGCACGATGGGATTATTTCTATCTTTCTGTACCTGTTGAGGCCCGTTTTTGACCAATTATATGGTCAATTTTGGAGAAAGTGCCATGAGGAGCTGAGAAGAAGGTATATCCTTTTACTTTAGGATAGAATGTTCTATAAATATCCGTTAAGTCCATTTGGCTCATGACTTCTCTTAGTCTGTCTAGGTCTCTGTTTAATTTCTGTTTCCGTGATCTGTCCATTGATGAGGGTGGGGTGTTGAAGTCTCTACTATTATTGTGTGAGGTGCAATGTGTTTTGAGCTTTAGTAAGGTTTCTTTTACGTATGTAGGTGCCCTTGTATTTGGGGCATAGATATTTAGGATTGAGTTCATCTTGGTGGATTTTCCTTTGATAAATATAAAGTGTCCTTCCTTATCTTTTTGATGACTTTTAGTTGAAAATTGACTTTATTTGATATTAGAATGGCTACTCCAGCTTGCTTCTTCCGACCATTTGCCTGGAAAGTTGTTTCCAGCCTTTCCTCTGAGGTAGTGTCTGTCTTTGTCTCTGAGGTGTGTTTCCTGTAGGCAGCAGAATGCAGGGTCCTCGTTCATGCATCAGTTTGTTAATCTATGTCTTTTTATTGGGGAGTTGAGGCCATTGATGTTGAGAGATATTAAGGAATAGTGATTATTGCTTCCTGTTATATTCATACGTGGATGTGTTATGTTTGTGTGCTTTTCTTCTCTTTGTTTTGTTGCCAAAACGATTAGTTTCTTGCCTCTTCTTGGGTATAGCTTGCCTCCTTATGTTGGGCTTTACCATTTATTATCCTTTGTAGTGCTGGATTTGTAAAGATATTGTGTAAATTTGGTTTTGTCATGGAATATCTTGGTTTCTCCATCTATGTTAATTGAGAGTTTTGCAGGATACAGTAGCCTGGGCTGGCATTTGTGTTCTCTTAGGGTTCTGTATGACATCAGTCCAGGATCTTCTGGCCTTCATAGTTTCTGGCGAAAAGTCTGGTGTGATTCTGATAGGTCTGCCTTTATATGTTACTTGACCTTTTTCCCTTACTGCTTTTAATATTCTTTCCTTATTTTGTGCGTTTGGTGTTTTGACTATTATGTGACGGGAGGTGTTTCTTTTCTGGTCCAATCTATTTGGAGTTCTGTAGGCTTCTTGTATGCCTATGGGTATCTCTTTTTTTAGGTTAGGGCAGTTTTCTTCTATGATTTTGTTGAAGATATGTACTGGTCCTTTGAGCTGGGAGTCTTCACTCTCTTCTATACCTATTATCCTTAGGTTTGATCTTCTCATTGAGTCCTGGATTTCCTGTATGTTTTTGGACCAGTAGCTTTTTCCGCTTTACATTATCTTTGACAGTTGAGTCAATGATTTCTATGGAATCTTCTGCTCCTGAGATTCTCTCTTCCATCTCTTGTGTATTCTGTTGGTAAAGCTTGTATCTACAGCTCCTTGTCTCTTCTTTTTTGGTTTTCTATATCAGGGTTGTTTCCATGTGTTCTTTTCTTGATTGCTTCTATTTCCATTTTAATTCCTTCCACTGTTTGACTGTGTTTTCCTTTAATTCTTTCAGGGATTTTTGTGTCTCCTCTCTATGGGCTTCTACTTGTTTATTTATGTTTTCCTGGAATTCTTTCATGCATTTTTTTATTCCTCTCTGTAGGCTTCTACTTGTTCTCTAAGGAGTTCATCATGTCTTTCTTGAAGTTCTCAGCATCATGATCAAATATGATTTTGAATCTAGATCTTGCTTTTCTGGTGTGTTTGGATATTCCATGTTTGTTTTGATGGGAGAATTGGGCTCCGATGGTGCCATGTAGTCTTGGTTTCTGTTGCTTGGGTTCCTGCGCTTGCCTCTCGCCATCAAATTATCTCTAGTGTTACTTTGTTCTGCTATTTCTGACAGTGGCTAAACTGTCCTATAGGCCTGTGTGTCAGGAGTGCTGTAGACCTGTTTCCTCTCTTTCAGTCAGTTATGGGGACAGAGTGTTCTGCTTTCGGGCGTGTAGTTTTTCCTTTCTACAGTTCTTCAGCTGTTCCTGTGGACCTGTGCCTTGAGTTCACCAGGCAGGTCACTTGCAGCAGAAAAGTTGGTCTTACCTGTGGCCCCGAGGCTCAAGTTAAACTCATGGGGGTTCTGCCCACAGGGCTCTCCGGTGGCAACCAGGAAGATCTGTGCCGCCTCTTCCGGGGCCTCCGTGCACCAGGGTTCCAGATGGCCTCCGGTGTTTCCTCTGGAATCAGTAATGTGTGCAGAGAGCAGTCTCTTCTGGTTTCGCAGGCGTGTCTGCCTCTCTGAAGGTTTAGCTCTCCCTCCCACGGGATTTGGGTGCAGAGAACTGTTTATCCGGTCTGTTTCCTTCAGGTTCCGGCGGTGTCTCAGGCAGGGCTCCTGCTGCTCCTGGGCCCTCCCCCACAGGAACCCAGAGGCCTTGTACAGTTTCCTCTTGGGTCAGGGATGGGGGCAGGGGTGGGCAGTGTTGGTGGTCTCTTCCGCTCTGCAGCCTCAGGAGTGCCCCCCCGACCAGGCAGTAAGGTATCTCTCCCACGGGTTCTGGGAGCAGAGAGCTGCTGCGGGCCGGGATCCGCAGGTGTGGGACTTCCGGTAAACACAGGACGTGCCTGGTCCTAGAGGGATTCTGCCTCTGTTGTCCCGATTCCACCAGGCAGGTCACTTGCAGCAGAAAAGTTGGTCTTACCTGTGGCCCCGAGGCTCGAGTTCGCTCGCCCGGGTTCTGCCCACGGCTCTCCAGCGTGGCAGCGTGACCGGGAAGCTTAAAAATTATTTTTAAAAGGTAGCTTAGTAGATGTGATGATTTATATATGCTCAGCCCAGACACTATTAGAAAATGTGGCCTTGTTGGAGAACATGTGACCTTGTTAGAGTAGGTGTGTCACTGTGAACATGTGCTTAAGACCCTCATCCTAGCTCCCTGGAAGTGAGTATTCTGCTAGCAACCTTCAGATGAAGATGCAGAATTTTCAGCTCTTCCCACCATGCCAGCCTGGATGCTGCCATGTTAGTACCTTGATGATAATGGATTAAACTTGAACCTGTGCGCCAGCCCCATTTAAATTTGTCCTTATATAAGACTTGCCCTGATCATGGTGTCTATTCACAGCAGTAAAACCCTAACTAAGACAGTAAATAAGTATTTTTTCCACAGAGACTGACAATTTTGAGACATTTGTGGTAGGAGAGAATCAACTCTTAAGTTTTTTCTTTTCTGAATTCCATGCATATGCTGGGGATGCATTCTCTCTCTCTCTCTCTCTCTCTCTCTCTCTCTCTCTCTCACACACACACACACACACACACACACACACACACACATACAATTTCAGACAGTATGGAAGGTATAATTTTAGAAAAGTTAAAGAAATAATGGTAAATTTGGATATCATCCATTAATTAGTAAGGAGATACATATATCAAATAAATGAAAGGAGAGAGAGAGGAGAGAGAGAGAGAGAGAGAGAGAGAGAGAGAGAGAGAGAGAGAGAGAGAGAGAGAACACTATGCAATGCATACTTCATGGAACATAGGGAAGAAGAGGTTCTAGAACCAAAAACAAAAAACAGTCATTGAGCTCCTGTGGTAAGCCTATGCTTGGGATTGCAACCATAGGGTACTGATATGCCATGACTCAGCCCAGCAAGAAACACTGCAAGGCAAGTCTGTGTACCATAGATAAATTGTAAAAGCCACAAAAAGACATTAGTGTACCAGCTCATGTCTCTTTAATAAAGGAACAAGAGATAGAAGATGACTTTGTGAGTCTCTTTGGATTTGATACTGTTTGTACCTGGTCCCATTTCCTATCATTGAGTCTCTAGGTTTTTGGCATTCAGATATTATATATGCTATAATAATAATAATAATAATAATAATAATAATAATAATAATAATGGATGATTAGGGCTGGAGATAAGGACTGGTGTGTAGTCTTTGCTCTGCAAGCATGAGAATTTGAGTTGGTATCACCACTATTCGTGTAAGAAAAAGTCAGACATGGTGGCATGCTCTTATGATCTCAATAACTAAGGAATCAGAGAAAGAAGTATCCTTGGGGCTTATTGAGTATCCAGTCTAGCCAGTCTGTGAACTCTAGATTTGCTGAGAGACTGTGTCTTTCAAAAGAAGGTAAAGAAGGACTGGAAGGATAACTCAAGTGTTTATGAACCTAGTTTATCTTCTAGAGGAGCCAAGTACAATTCTCAGCACCCATGTGGCAGCTTATAACTGTTTGCAACTCCAGTTCCAAGGAAATGAGTGCCCTCTTCTGGCCTCCTCAGGTACCAGGCACATACTTAGTAAGAGATGTATGTGGATTCCAATAAAGAAAGACACCCAAAGACAACCTCTGTTGTAAGAATTTTGCTTTCTTTAAAAACACAGAAATATTATAAGACTACGTTTCCATTTCAATTCCAGGTGTGGGATATGGGGCTGCTTCAGATTGTCCACAGCAGATGATTATAATTTGCCTAGAGTGTTAGCAGGGGTGTGGTTTTGATAGACGCAGATTGTTTCTGTAAGTATGTTCTCTTAGTCAGGGTTTCTATTCCTACACAAACATCATGAACAAGAAACAAATTGGGGAGGAAAGGGTTTATTCAGCTTACACCTCCATGCTGTTTATCACCAAAGGAAGTCAGGACCGAAACTCAAGCAGGTCAGGAAGCAGGAGTTGATGCAGAGGCTATGGAGGGATGTTTCCTACTGGCTTGCTTCCCCTGGCTTGCTCAGCTTGCTTTCTTATAGAACCCAAGACCACCAGACCAGGGACAGCATCACCAACAATGGGCTGGGTTCTCCCACCTTGATCAGTAATTGAGAAAATGCCTTACAGTTGGGTTTATGAAGGCATTTCCACAACTGAGGCCCTTTTCTGTGATGACTCCAACTTGCATCATCACACAAAACTAGCCAGTACATATGTGATGTTTGGAATTCTGGAGACTGTTCAGGGTGTACATAAATGCTAGAACCCCAAGAGAAAGGCTGGCTGGTTGGCAGGTTGGTAGTTGGATGCTATTGGTGCTGTTGGTTGAGGTTTGTCAACTAGTCATGTGCAAAGAGACAAAAAGAAGAAATTAGACATCCTGACTATGAAGATCAAAGTTACCACAAGGAACTCAATTCCCCTAATCAGCAGGAAGTAGCATAAATATATTCTCCCTTTCCCTCTATCCTGTTTTTTTCTCACTCCTACCTAGTGCTATTGATTTGAAAAGGAAGAAGTAAAAGGGTGAGAAACTGTGGGAAAAAAGAATCCACAAAGTAGTGTAAAGTCAGGTCACACTCTGGCCTCCACTTTTACACACAGGCAATCAATCACCTGCATACTCATCTAGTCCTACACGTACACTAAAACAACAATAAAATCAGAACAGTCATGATAAACCATAAACCACATTCTTCCTTATAAGAAGCTTCCCTTCTGAAAATTATTATAAAATGCATATACTATAAATAGTCATGCATAACAATATTTCCATCAATGACAGACTTCATCCATCAAGGTGGTTCCACAAACTTATATTGTGATGGTGTAGTCATGATGCTCATTCAATGACAAAATCACCTAGCAATATGCTTCTTAGTAAATTTTTCTGTCACCAGTACATAAAGATATGTCATTTTAACAATTTCTAAGTAAACCATTTACACAGTTGTGTAACTGTTAGCACTATAGATTTCCAAGACATCTCCACCCAAAGCCTTTAATCACTTTGTTGTCTCTGTTTATTGAGAGAGGTGCTCATGTAGCCTAGATTGGTCCTCCCCATTCTGCTTCCTCTCTCTATAAATTTTGCTGCCATAATTACTTTAAAAACCTACTCATACAGTATTTGTCCTGGAATACTTCATTGAGTTATGTATGCCCTGAGTTCATTTATGTTGCAGCATTTATCAGAACTTCATTCATCACAATGTTCTATCACATGCATGTACAGGCATTTTAGTGCATTCATGCATGCATTATTGGACATTTGAGTTATTTCCACTTATTGATACAGCAAATAGCAGCATTGGCATAGTGGTAGCTACATCACCCTTTCAATTCCTTAGAATGCAATTGTTAAGTTATATGTTTGCTTTAAGTTTAGATTTTGAGACTGTCCATGTGAGCATCATCTATTTTGACAAAATATATGAGATAAAGTGCCAATTCTAGATTTCTGTATATTGATAGGTACTAAGCCCATGAAATTTTCTGGTGGAACCTTGTAAAAGGTGAAAAAATAACATGAATTCAGGGCTGAAGAGATTGCCCACTCACTAAAATGCATTCCATGTACTCATAAAGACCTGAGTTTGGGTTTCCAGTATCCATATAAAAGGTATGCATGGCAGCACATACCCATAATCAAAGAACCGGGAGGAGACTGGGTTAAACCCTGGAGCTTACTGGGCAGTCAGTCTAGCTTAATCAGTAAACTGCAGATTCAGGGAGAGAGCCTGTCTGAAAGAATAAGTTGAAGAGCAATCAAGGAGATTACCAAACATCTGCCCCTAGCCTCTATGTGAACACACATCCATATGCAGCTGAACCATACACTTATGTACTTACCCATATAAATGTGTACATTCACCATACACACTAAATAAGTGCATAAAAACAAAATGAATTAATAAATATCCAGCATCTTGAGGGGAGAATACCACAGTCACATTCTTCATTCCTGACTGATGAACACCAATTCCTTATGCCACTGTTGAAAATGCAGCTATACAACAATAGATATATCATTGTGCTTTTGAAGCTAGTCTGAGAAGCAACATGTGAAGCTGTACTTTTTCTGGTGATGACAACAGTTTCATATATCTATTATTTGAGCTACAGTTGTGTGACAAATTTCTTTTTTTGAATACAAAAACCCTGCATCCTCCCCACATACAGATGAGATGAGAAAGACAAACTCTCCATCATTGGTGCATTCTATGGGCCCACATCTGTGCTGAAATAGCCTCCAATAGATCCTAACCCTCTGCTGCTTAGCCAGGCTGTCTTTCTTCTTCTCCATTTAACCTAGCAAAATATGGTGGGATGACTGCATGCTTCCTCCTCACAAATAAGAAGGGAACCATTTATCATATCCCAAGACTGGCTCACTATCTTTAAAACTCTAATTGCTGAAGAAGGGCATGGTCAGAACAGAATGTTCTTGAGTGGTTGTCCAGAGGTGCAGTGGTAGTAAGGTGCACCATCCTGGGAGCACACATCCTTTTTTTGATTCTTCATTAATAGTGATTTATCAAGTCAAAGAAACTTGGCACAGCTCCCGAAGACCTGATCACCAAAATTTATCTGCCCCTAGGATTCTGCAATTAGTAACTTCCATTTCTTCCATTTGGGGGATGGTAAACTTATCTATTGTATTTCCCTGTGCCTCAGAAAGCAAAGGTCCCACGAAATTTTAAGAACTCACATGGTCCCAGCTTGGAATCTGACCTATGTAAGGGGAAACGAAAACAATAACTGCAGCCCTTCAGGACATTTGAATCTATGGCAAAGTACTCTAGTATAATGTAATGTTGTATAATTGCTGAGCAAAAATCTTTCTCATGTTTCTATAATTTTAGGAGAAAAAATGTTTTCAAGCTTTAGAAATTTTGTTTTTTCTATTTAATATCTATCAACACATGTTATATATTTTTCTCATATTTATCCCTAATTACCTGCTCTTTTATCTATCCCTCTCCCTCAGAAACCCTTCTACCAACACTTGCCTTGCTGACCACTTTCAATTCTCTCTTCAGAATCAACTGAGTTTAGTTAGGATTGCTTGTATAAGCACTGGCTAGGAACTATTTACTGAAGGTTAGGTAACTAACCAATAGTTATACCACTGAAGAAAAAATTATCCATCCTCCAGAATCCATCAGCTGCCAAAACCCATCAGCCAGGAATGGGGCCTGATAAGCCCTTCTCCTGTTCATGTTGGAACATTGGCAATTCAATTTTAGCCAGGTCTTATGTGGGTATCCACAGCTAGTATGAACTCATAAGTTCAAAACCATGTAATGTCAAGGAAACATTTCACAGCACTCCTCCCTATTCTCAAGCTCCTGTATTCTTTCTATTCCCTCTTCTATAGTATTCTCTGAGCCTTGGACCAGATGATATAGACATAACATTTAAGACTGAGTATTCAATACAATAGCCCTTAGTCTCAACACTTTTACCAATTAAAAGTAACTGCAATAAGCACTTCCTTCTGCAGAAAGTAGCTTGTTGGGAGACCAGGTTGATAGCACCACTAATCTCTGGGTATAACCATGCAAAGTTGTTTCCTGTTTATGAGTCAGTCTTTCCATATGAAGTTCAGAATTGCTCTTTCAATGTCTGTAAAAATCTGTGTTGGAATTTTGATGGAATTGCATCGCATCTGTAGAATGCTTTTGGTAAGATGGCCATTTTGACTGTGTTAAACCTACCAATCCATGAGCATGGGAGATCTTTCAACCTTCTAATACCTTCTTCAATTTCTTTATTCAGGGACTTAAAGTTCTTGTCATACAGACTTTTCACTTGCTTGGTTAGAGATACACCAAGTTATTTTATATTATTTATGGCTATTGTAAGGGGGTGTTGTTTCCCTAATTTCTCTCAACCCATTTATCATTTGTGTAAAGGAGGGCTACTGTCTTTTTTTAGTTAATTTTGTATCCAGCCATTCTGCTGAAATTGCTTAGCAGCTATAAGAGTTCACTGGTAGAATTTTGGGGGTCACTTATGAATACTATCATATCATCAACAAATAGTGATACCTTGACTTCTTCCTTCCTAATATGTATCCCCTTGTTCTTTTGTTGTCTTATTGGTCTAGCTAAACCTTCAATTACTATATTGACTAGATAGGGAAAGAGTGGGAAGCTTTGTCTTATCCCTGATTTGGATGGTATTGCTTTAGGTTTCTCTCATTTAATTAGATTGGCTATTGGCTTACTATATATTGTTTTTATTATGTTTAGGTATGTGACTGGAATCGCTGATCTCTCCAAAACTTCAAACATGAAATAGTGTTGGATTTTATTGAAGACTTTTTAGAATCTAATGAGATGATCATATAATTTTTTTCTTTCAGTTTACTCACATTGGTGGATTTTCATATATTAAACCATCTCTGCATCCCTGGGGATGAAGCCTATTTGATCATAGTGAGTAATTTTTTTTTATGTGTTCTTGGTTTGCAAGAATTTTATTGAGTAAAAATGACCTTCTGGAGGAATCACCATCCCTGATCTCAAACTGTACTAAAAAGCAATAGTGATAGAAACTACATGGTATTGATACAAAAAAAAAAAAGAGACAGGTTGATCAATTAAATTGAATCAAAGACGCAGAAATAAACTCACATACCTATGGCCATTGATTTTTGACAAAGAAGTCAACACAATACAATGGATTTTTTAAAAAGGCATCTTCAACAAGTGGTGCTGGGCTAAATAGATGTTTGCATATAGAAGAATGCCAATAGATTTATACTAATCACCTTACATAAAACTCGGTCAAAGTGGATCAAGGACCTCAACATAAAACTGGATACATTAAATCTAAGAAATGAGAAAGTGGGAAATAGCCTTGAATATATTATTATAGGACACAATTTCCTGAACAAAACACCAATGCTCATGCTCTAAGATCAGCAATTGATAAACGGGACCTCATGAAACTGAAGATTTTGTAAAGCAAAGGACACTGTCAATAGAACAAAACAGCAACCGACAGGTTGGGAAAAGATTTTACCATTCTTATATCTGTTAGATGGCTAATATCTAATATGTCCAACAAAGAACTCAAGAAGTTAGACTCCAGAAAACCAAACAACCCTATTAAAATGGGGTACATAGCTAGTCAGAGAATTCTCAACAGATTAATCTAGAAAGGTAGAGAAGCACTTTAAATGTTCAACATCCTTAGTCATCAGGAAAATGCAAATCAAAATGATTTGCACCTGAGATTCCACCTTACACCAATCAGAATGACTAAGATCAAAGCCCCAAGTGACATCACATACTGGTGAGGATGTGGAGATAGGGGGCCCTCCTCCATTGCTGGTGGGATTGCAAACTTGTACAACCACTCTGGAAATCAATCTGGCAGTTTCTCAGAAAACTGGAAACAGTTCTATTTGAAGACCCAGCTATACTGCTCCTGGGCATATACTCAAAAGATGCTCCATAATACCACAAGGACACTTGCTCCACTATGTTCATAGCAGCTTTATTCACAATAGCCAGGAACTGGGAAAAACCTACATGTTCCTCAACTGAAGAATTGATACAGAAAGTATGATTCATTTACAAAAAGGAATACTATTCAAAAGTTAAAAACAAGAGCATCATGAATTTTGCAGGCAAATGGATGGAACATAAGAATATCATTCTGAGTGAGGTATCCCAGACTTCAAAAGGATATGCATGGTATGTGGATATTAGCCATAAAGTAAAGGATACCTATGACATACTCCACAGATCCCAGGAAGATAAACAAGAAGGAGGGCCCAAGTGAGGATGCTTGAACCTCACTTAGAAGGGAGAATAAAATAGTCAGAAGAGGCAGAAGGAAGGCAGGAACTGAGTTGGAAAGAGGATAGAGAGGGGAATCAGAGGCAGGAGCAAGTGTGTAGAGAGACAGAGGAATGAATGGAAATCTGCAATTGCAGGGAGGGGATCTCTAGGAAGTTCCATCGACCTGGAATAGGAGAGGCTCCCAGGAGCCAATGTGGGTGATGTTAGCTAAGATGCCTAAGTGGGGATATACAACCAGAAAAAGCCACCTCCGATAGTCAGGCAGGACCCAAAGTGGATGGATATGGATACCAAACTACCTGCAAAACTTTTGACCTAAAATTTATCCTGTCTAAAAGAAATGCAGGGATAAAGATAGAGCAGAGACTGAAGGAAAGGTCAACCAATAGCCGGCCTAACTTGAAAGCCATCCCATGTGATACTCTGCTATACTTAGAGACAAGAGTGTAGCATAACTGTCCTCTGAGAGACTCTACTCAGCCAAACATTGGTTGGAGGTTGGGGACTCTTATGGAAGAGTTGGAGGAAGGACTTAAGGTCCTAAAGTGGATAGGAACTCCACAGAAAAACCTGTAACAGAGTCAAATAACCTGGACCTCTGGGAGCTTTCAAAAACTGAGTCAACAACCAAAGAACATACACGGGCTGAACTGAGGCCCACATCACATATGTAGCAGATGTGCAGCTCAGTTTCCATATGTCCCAACAACTGGAGCAGGAGTTGTACCTAAAGCTGTAGCCTGGCTGTAGAATCCATTTTCCAACAGGACTGCCTTCTCTGGCCTCAGTGGGAGAGAAGGTGCCTAAGCATGCAGTAAATTTCTGCAGAAACTTGATGTGCCAGGGTGGGGGTTACCAAGTGAGGGCTCACTCAGTCAGAGAAGGGGAGGGGAGGGATGGTGGGGAAGGGATTATTTGAAGGGGTGATCAGGAGAGGGCAGCATTTGGAGTGCAAATAAATAAACAAACAAACAAGTCAGTCTTCCTTAAGAGGTGGAATGTTATTTTGTAGCCATCAGCCAGTAAGGAATCCCTTAGACACAAAACATAATGGTTCTTAGATATTAGCCTGCCAAAAGTTGAAAATAGTTCCCATTTGTCCAGTTGAAAACAGTACCCATCCATCTGAGGACATTTTGCACATTAGAACTGCACCTAGGAGATTTTAAGTAAATAGCCCGGAAGCTGGGCAGTTATCCTATGGCTCTGAGTAGCTTCTAGGGATTCTTTCTTCTCACTTATTCATCTCTGTACAGTAAGAACTGGGTCATAGGATCCAGATGACTGGCATTTTTTTGCCTCTGCTCTATGGTGACAAGTACTGAACCATGTTATAAGGTTTCATCTCAAATACTTGGTTTTGGGTTTTTATCACATCCTCTTTAAAAGTCAATCTGTGTAGATTTCATGCAATCTATTTTTACTAGTGCCACTAAAAGATTTTCCTGTTTCAGAGCATGACTTGTCTGATAATTAGCATTCTCTGTTAACCCAGAAAATGCTCTGAGGAGCTCTCCTAAGAAGGTAGATATCAGCCAGAAGGAGGGATAAGGAGCATTTTAAGCTGATAAGCAAGTTCTGCAAATGGCCAATAAACATGTGTTCTCTGGGCCTGGGAAGATCAGCAAGGTCTTTGCAGTATCCACTGAGCTCTGTCCTACCAGCCCCACCCACTGCAGACTGCAGGTCAATAAAAAAGCCTGCTTGGGGATGAGCTGTAGGGCTCCTTGTCACCTAGTAAGTATATCTTCTGTTTCCTGGAGCTGTCCTTTAAAGACCTCAATTTTTATTTTTTTAAAGAAGTCTTCTGTTATAGCAGCTTATAAGGCAAAATTTCATCCCTTATATATGCCCACTTCTGGGTGTGATATTTAGTAATTATTAATGGCATAAATTATAGTCTGTTTTCTTGTTGCTCAACAAGCTCCCCATTGCTTTTACCTGTAAACAACACCAGTTCAGTAAAAACTCACACAGAATCTCCATTATGTCTTTCTCCCTTACACACACACACACACACACACACACACACACACAGAGAGAGAGAGAGAGAGAGAGAGAGAGAGAGAGAGAGAGATGCAATTTGTTGATTATCTTCGAAAACAGTACATTGGAGCATGGTCAACTTACTTGTTACCATACCTACAAAGAAACTTGGCTATCCTTCCCCAAGCAGGCATTGACCATTGACCAGCAATTGCTCCTCAATCAGGGCTGGAACCTCCTGTGTTTCTTCCCCTTCCATGCTGAAATGCTGACTGTCTAGCCAATTTTCCTAGTGCACAGTGGGAGACAGTTTTTCAAAAAAAAGTAGGTGGGCTTTCTCAAGCTTTGAACTAGTATCTTCCTCAAAAACCACCATCTTAACTGTATCTCCAAATCTCCAATGATCCTATAACTATGTATCAGCTCCCTGTTCTCCTGGTGTTTGTGTGTGTGTGTGTGTGTGTGTGTGTGTGTGTGTGTGTGTGTGTGTGTGTGTGTGGTGTACATATTTATGACTATGTATAGAGGACAGAAGTCAACTTCAGGTATTGTTCCTCTAGCCATCAACCTTGTATTTTAGAAATAATCACTAAACTTATGTGTTGTAAGTCACTTAAATTTAGCTGACTAAAAATAATCTTCCTGGCCAGTGAGTTCTAGGGATTCATCATCACTGCTTCCCCAGTACTGGAAAGACAAATGTGTGCCACCATGTCTGGCTTTTCCATAGGAGTTCTGGGAATCCAAATCTCAAGTCCTCATGCTTGACGAGCCAGCACATCATTGACTGAGCCATTTCCTCCATAATGCCTGTTTCTCTTTATATATCACTGGATGCTCAGCTGCCTGTTTTGTAAGCTCTCTGGGAAAGGGTTGCTATAGTAACGGTTTCTCCAGGCTGCCTCTGCTTCACAATATGACATGCACAACTCCTGAAGGAATGGTTAGTGTACACCAAGAAGGCAAACATGTTCTCATACTGCATTGTCTATTGTAGTAGGATGAAGGATGATGTGTTTGAACACTTGGTCTCCAGTCAGTGATACTGTTTGGGAAGGTTGTGGAACCTGTAGAAAGTGGAACCTTGATGAAGGAAGTATACCAATAAATATGGGCATTAAAAGGTCTGGTAGCCTGATTATGCTCTATGTCCCCACTGAAGAACCAATGTGAACAGCTAGTCTCTTGGTTCAGATGCCATCCCTTCCCTTCCTGCTGCCAAATCTTCCTGACTGTGATGGAATGATCTTCCGGAACTACAAGCCCAAATGAATCCTTTCTGCTACAAGCCACTTATATCAGGCTGTTGTGTTCAAGTGAATACAGTAATGCCATCTTCTCCTGATTTCATTTTGTGTCTCTTTACCAGTGGTTTTCAACTTGTGGGCCCGAAACCCCTTTGGAGGTCAAATGACCCTTTTATAGGGGTTGCCTAAGACCATAAGAAACCACAAATATTTATATTATGATTTATAACAATAGCAAAATTACAGTTATGAAGTATCAACAAAACTAATTTTATGGTTGTGATCACAAAATAAGGAAGTATATTAAATGGTCACAGGATTAAAAAGGTTGAGAACCACTAGCTTATACATTTCTTAGCCCACTATTCCCACAACAGCCATGGAAACATATTTGGGATTGCCAGTGACCCTGGCCACAACCCAGATGTATTAACCCAAATAATTAATGTTTGTGCAAACTAAACAAAAACTGACCAATAGAGGTATATATCAAAATTAATTGCCATGTTGTAGTCTGCAAAAACAGATGTTGCAAGGTTACTTTGCCCCTCATCTATGACCGATATAATTATGGGGTTTTCCTTTAATTAAGAGCCTTTCTGAGGAACTGACCCACTCTTGGTTGCCAATCCAAATAAAGGACTCTTGTAGTTTTATTGGCTTAATAAAATAGTGGTCTCTAACTTTCTCAAGTGGGTTATTTCAGTGTCACTACAATAGAAAATAACTAATAATTCCATATTTATACGCCATTTATTTATACATTATAATTACATTGAAAAACAGATGCTTAGAAACACAATGAAAATCATAAAGAAATGAAGTAGGAGGCCTTGATTCCATACAAATGAGACTGGCAAAGCCCTGTAAAGTCTGCAAACAACTAGCAATGTAGAAAAAAACTAGAACCAATGCCCATGAGTAATGAGAGAAGAAAATTGCCATAATCTCTTTTTGGACATGACTTTGCAAAAGTCTATTAAACTTAAGATGAATGTAGTCTACAAACCAGAAATTCTACTTTGATATAAACCCACAAAGAATGAAACTGTAAAAAAAATGTCTATGCCATTGGTTTTTATGTCAAATTTTAGAAAAGAAGTCCCAACAGCCAGCATTAGAGAACTAGATAAATGATACATTATAAAAAAGATATTGTCATGGGGGCCATCAAAATCTAGAGCTACTAGAATGCACTAAGCTGAATGGAAATGAGAAACAAGTTGTCAAATCTTTTCTAAAATAAACCAGTTGTAGGAGTTTTTAATTTTAGAAAAATCCATAGGCAGTAAAAGTCTGAGACAGATAATTTGGCTGGGGCTGATTAGCTCTAAAGGGAGGAAGTAAAAAGTTTCAAGATCATGTCTCTAACCACTGTGTTTCTTTTCAAATGCTATAAAGCATCTGCAGTAAAACATAATAGTATGATACTTTTTTTTCTGTAAGTCCCTTTACAGAGCCTTTTCAAAAATGAGATGTGTCACAGTCAAGGTTCATACAGTAACTTAGGGGCAGGAACTTTAGAAATACCTAGTGAGCTACTATTCTTTATTCTTTAAGAGCTTCATTTGATGATGATGATGATGATATAATAATAATAATAATAATAATAATAATAATAATAATAACAATGAGCTACAGTTGTAGCTCATTGGTAGAGCACATACTTAGCATGCATGGGGCCTTATATTTGATCCCCAGCACTGAGAAATCAGAGGAAAGAGAAGGAAGCAGGGGGAAAAGAAAAGGAGAGGGGAAGGGAGAGAAGAGAGAAAGGAAATGCAGGAGGGAGCTGCCACAAGAGGTGGAATGTAGAAGAAAGGCTGAGAGGGAAGAAAAAAGGTCAAAAATGAGGAAGGATAGGAAACACAGAGTAAGGAGGAAGAATGAACAACAGGGAAGAAGAAAGGAAGCATAAAGGAGGAAAGAAAAAAGGAGGTTAAGAGAAGGAGAAATGAAATGAGGGAAGGGAAAGGAGGAATGAAGAAAAGAGAGAGGAGAAACTTGAAACTAACTTTGGGATCAAATGTGGACTATCACTCTTCAAAGTCAATGCTTATATTTTATTAAGACCATCTGATGTCCTAGTTAGGGGTACTATTTCTGTGATAAAACATCATGACCAAAAGCAACTTAGGGAGGAAAGAGTTTATTTGGCTCACGTATCTTGAATCACAGTCCACTGAGTGAAGGTGAGGGAAGAACTCAAACCAGGCAGGAACCTGGAGGTAGGAGCTGATGATGCAGAGGCCATGGAGGGGTGCTGCTTACTGGCTTGCTTCCCACAGGTTGCTCAGCCTGCTTTCTTTTAGAATAGAGGACCATCAGACCAGGGATGACAACACTCACCATGGGCTAGACCCTTCCCCATTGAGCAATAATTTTTAAAAAAATGTCTTACAGGCCTGCCTACAGCTGAATCATATGCCAGCATATTCTTTTTTGATGGTTGTCATCATTATTATTACTATTACTACTACTACTACTACTACTACTACTACTACTACTACTACTACTACTACTACTACTATTAATTTTAATTTGTTTACATTTCAAGCGATATCCCCTTCCCAGTTACACGTCCACCAACCCCCCTATCCCATTCTCCCTCTCCCTTTCCCCTTTGCCTCTATGAGGATGCTCCTCCACCCATTCATCCACGTCCACCTCACCCACCTAGCCTTCCCCTACTCTGGGGCATCAATCCTCCCTTCCCCTCCCACTGATATTAGATAAGGCTGTCCTCTGCTACATATGTATCTGGAGTCCTGGCATATTCGTAATTGATGTTCCTTTCTCTCTTATGACTTATGTCAAGTTGACATGAAACTAGCCAGTCCATCTGGGTTCCATAAAGAGCTATGACCCAAAGTAATTTTGTGTACCTCTTAAAATAATCATGAATACTCTTCATGAGCTAAGAAATTACCTCTTGCTATTTTATCTAAAACCATGTCAATAAACACAGCGGTTCTGTATTGTTGATTATTTGAAAGACCACAGAACTACAGAACATTTTTTGTACTTTTAGAATAGCAAAGAAAATGAAATATTAAAAGGTAATTGCAAAAGCAGGCCTGAACTCATTAGAAAGGAGTCTGTTTACTGCTGTTTGAGTAGGATTATGCAATTACACTGAACATGAACAAGCTATTATTACAAATGGGAAAAAAAATAACCTCTTTCCCTTCCCCAAATGACCTTGAAATTGTAGAAATGGTAATAACAAATTTTCAAAGTGGGTAAAATAAAAATGAGGGTGTACACTGACAATAGAAAATAAGGAGTATCAAAAGTCATTAATTACTTCTTTCCCAAACATATCATTAGTAACATAACACATGTAGTACCAAAAGAGTTCTATTTTTACCCATTAGAGTACTACATAGAGATTTTACTGCAAGTTATATATTGTTCAGTTGAAGCATTGTGAGTGTCTCATCTGGGGAAGGGTCAGCAGCTGCTCTTGTCACTAACTGAAAATAAAGGACACTAAGCTATTTATGAGACATACTGTTGGAATTGTCAGTCTTTCTCTTCTTCTGTATCCTAACAATATTCCTAGGGTGCATTGGTATTGCATACTATGGTACTAAGTGAGCAGAATTGTCCCCTCTGAGTATTTGTTCACAAATAAAAGGAAAGCAGGTGTTCTGAAATGCATTACTTGTTCACAATTGTACAAGTGCATATGTGTGCAGTGTGTGCAGTGTGTATGAGAATGTTATGTGCAATGTGTTTGTGAATAAGACATGGCATTTACATATGTGAGTGCAACAACTATTGCATATGTGTAAGTCAGAGGGTGACCTTAAGTGTTGCTTCTCATTGTAAACCTTAGTTGACACAATGTCATGTTTGCTACTGTGTATGCCAAGCTAGGTGACCCCTTAGTTTCAGGAATTCTTCCATCTCTGCCTCCTATCTCCTCACAAGGATGCTGAGATTAGACATGCTCAAACTATATATTCAGCTTCTATGTGAGTTATGGGTATTTGAATTCACATTATAATATCCTCATGCTTGTATGGTATCTTATCTATTGAGCCATCTCCATAGCCATTCATGATTCTTGTTTTCACAGGTAAGATGCCTAAAATAACGAAAATAGTCAACCCCATTCATGAGGATTGTCGGGTGACATACATGTGAAAATGATTAATTTAGAAAAGTCATAAAAGTACATTATTTAATATCACCCCTAATACTTTTCATATATATGTGTGTATATACGTATATACACACAGATGAGTTCAGCCCACTGACAGTTCCCAGTCCTAGTGGACAACAGGTATGAAAACACACATGCTTAATCCTATACTTAGAATATTGTTCCTTGGGAATTGTGGGCTCTATTCAAGTAAAACCAATGTAAGAATTGAAGAGTCAAAACTGAGAAAAGTTTATGACATCATGGTAGGTATCTGAGGTATTTCTATGCACAGAAATACTCATTAAAGAGTTGCCTTACTTAGCTCCTGGGTAAATCCTTAAATTTCTAACTTAGTTTAATAGTATGATACTTAGTCTCAGCACTGGTATATAGGATAAATTGTTTCCCAATTGGCAATTATAGCATTTCTACTCTGTATTCAGGAGCAAAAGATAACGTACTTTCTAATATGCATGTAAAACCAAACAAAGATATGGCTGGAGATCTTCTTCCCTTTACCTACCAATGCATTAAACAGATGTGTGTATAAGCTCTTGATGTATATTTGCAACAGTAATAGATGCTGGAGATTACATGGTAAATACATATTGTCTGAGCCTTGGTTATCACGATTCCCTAAACAATCAAATGTGCCAACTATATAATATTCACATTGCAGTTTATATTATGTCATCTGGGTATGCTTTAAAGTATGCAGGATGTGCTTATATAAAAATACCACATCATTTTATTAAGAGAACTTGAGAGTCAGGGCACCATTTTAACCATCTAGAATCATATAACTTACGGATTCAAGAGACAGTGTCCTTCACAGCTCCTCTTTAGAAGGTTGGTGCTTGTGAAAAAACACCAGATCATGAGCTAACCAGAAATCAACAGGAAGCTAATCAGGAATGAATCCGAGGTAGAGTGCTAGCTGAACATGCCTGAGGCCCTGGACCTGATCCAGGGCACAGTGGGTGGAGGAAAGGAGAGAGAGCCATATGGAGGGAAGGAGAAACAATTAGAAGGTGAAAAGATGAATAAGGAATGGAGGGAAGAAAGGAAAGGATGGAAAAAAGGATGGAAGAAGGAATTAGTGGATCCTTGATAAGAATAGACTTATAGAAAAGATTGAACATTTTCCAGTTTCTAAGAATTTAAGTGTGGAGAACTCACCTATGAATTTTGTTCGCTATAATGATAGCCCGAACAGAGGGACATTTGTTTGGATTTGCCAAAGGCAAAGTTATTACTCCCTCTCAGAACTGACTGTCTTCTTCCTCTCTTTCGTGGGGACACTGTCTCTTTTCACTGTTGCTTAATGCCCCCCCACTCCAAAATATTAGTGCAGCATTCCATCTCATCTGAATCTAAATTAAATATTTTTCTTCAAATGCTTTCTTTAAATCTTTAAATGTGATAGTAGTCTACTCTACAAAAAGGCAACATTTATAACAAGTCCTAAAAATATCAAAGCAAATCAGACAAAAAAATCCACAAACAAACCTTTCAAACACTGTGACATGAACAGTTCTAACCATGATGATCTGCAATTATTATGAGATAATCACTTGGACTGCTCACATTTATCCAAAATAGGTGGCATTACAAACAGCAAAGCAACATTCAGATTTCAAGTCACTTAAGGGCAGGCTTGAGATGTAATAGTCACTACCAAATTGCATGAGTAGATGTAATGTTCAATAATACTTTGCTATTTACACAGCCTGATAGAATGGAATGTCCTTTTAAATATCTTAGAAATAAAGCTATCATAAAGAGAGCAAATGATACTATTATCTGTGTTGTTCAAAGCCCTAGTTTGTCTGATAGTCCTATACAGCAAGCACAAAATCAAGGAGAAACTTAGTATCCAGTTTCTAAAGGAACCTGGTTCATACTAGAGGCCCTAGGCACTCAGTTCACTAACAGACTAGGAAAAGAAGACAGATCCTAAAGCCTTTTACTATCCCAATATGGACCGATGTTGCTTCATAAGAGCCAGCTTCATGTAACAATGTGAGCCACATTGTACAAGAGTGGAATTTAGAGGAAACTGTAGGTAAACTGCCTCATCCTTCATTTAGATCTTAAAATTATAAAGTTATAGTACAAATATATAAATTTGCCAATAGACTCCATATAGTGTAAATTTTTAGAAGCTTTATAGTTTATTTTGTCATTTCAGAAATCTGCATATCACAGCAGAACATCAAGACACCACAGAGCTACTCCTTTGGCTGTATCCAGTCTCCACTCACTTTTTGTTAGCACCAACATTGGCCTTTGCAGTCCCCTTGACCTTCTTCATTCTGTTCTTGCACTCTTTTCACTGTTTGCAGAAGGTCTTTTTCTTCTCATAAAGGCCATGTCTTGCAAGTCTGTGTTTAGGTTCAGTTTTCTTTGCATAATCCAAAGAATCATAGAGCATGCCAAAGCCAGTTGTCTTACCACCACCGAAGTGGGTTCTGAATCCAAATACAAAGATGACATCTGGTGTGGTTTCATACATTTTGGCCAGCTTTTCCTGAATTTCTGTCTTTGGTACTGTGGCCTTCCCAGGATGAAGGACATCAATGACCATCTATTTCCTCTGAAGCAGACAGTTTGTCATGAACTTCCTGGTCTGGATGGTTACTGTATCATTCATGATGGCTACGGTGCCGGAGCTGTAGAGAAGGAAAAGAGCATGTGTTTTTTTTTTAAACAGAGGTGGAACTTCAATACATGTTCTGTCATCCTTACCACTGTTGCTATGACACAAGATGTGAGAAGAGAGCAGCCTGTATCACATTTTAGTAACAGTAGAAAAATGATATGCTAGTACACTACTGCACTGGTAGAACCCTGAGTCTCAGGATGTAGAAGCAGGATGATTACAGTTTGAGGACAGCTTTCACTATATAATAGAATCACTTCTTAAGAAATGGGGACAAGGGAGACTGTGGCTATATCTCAGTAGGTACACTGTCTTAAGTATGAGGGTTTGACTTTGATCCTCTGAATCTATGTTGGGGTGTTTGTTTGTTTGTTTGTTTGTTTGTTTGTTTGTTGAAAAAGGCATGGAGCAATGGGGAGGAAGAAGCAAGCAAATCTCTGGGAGTTTTCTTAGTGAGTCCAGCTTCTTAGTGAGATCCATACCAATGAAAGGCCCTCTGTCATAAAAGGAAGGTGGCTGCAATTACTATCACAAGAACTACATGAGATCAAGTCAGTCAACTTGCCAGCTTAGATAGGAAAGAGATTCAGGAGCAGCTTCAGCAGTTGATGGCCGTAAGGGGGTGAAGAGTCGTTTTCCTTTAGGAGTATGGGCTGTCTAGTAGGTCACTCATGTATCAGTGAATGGTCTTACACTCATGCACGAATGAACAGGACTAGCTGGATTCACTGGGTTAATTTAAAAAAATATGAACAGAAACTTGGGAAAACAATATTGGAGAGGATTGAGGGAGAGGTGATTATGACCATAATACCTGGTTTATATGAATGAAATTTCCTCAAAAATAAATAATATGTGTGTGTACTTATGTATATATATGTATAAAGTCAGGATAGATGTCACATGAGAAACAACACTTGAGGTTGACACTTTTAGCCTCTACAAGTACATGAACATACAGAACACACAGACATGTGCACACACACAGACATACTCACAATGTGAGGTAGAGAGAAAGAAAACATATGTATAAGCAATTAAAACTCAATGAATGTTCACCAATTTCTAAGAAAGCAGATGTTATTCATGCAAGCTTTGTACACACAACAGCAGAGGGATGGGTTAGAAAAGCAGAATCTTCCTCTTAAGAATTACTTAGTGACTCCTCCAACTACAGTCTCCAAGTAGAATTTCCTGGCAACCTAACCACTTAGCATTTATATTAATGGCATTTAGTGTGTCAAAACTAAATGGAGGTATTGAGAGAACAGCAAGTACTGTTGTTCAGAAAACACTGCCAGCCTGTTTTTACATATATAAAGGCTCACTCAGGACTCCTTTAAACATGCAAACATTAGATTTTAATATGCATCATAAATATAAGCAGCTTCCTTATATGAATAGCATTTTACTTGGTTAACTGTCAAATAACCTCAATTTATCTACAATTCAATTCAGCAGTCATTGAATAGCAGATGATGGTAAATGCCACAGACTAAAAATAAATTGATAAAATAAATAAATAAAATAGCACCCTAAAGTCTGAGTTCTAATAGTGCAAGGAAAATGAATAATTGTGCAAAAATGAAATTAAGTACTACAAATAGAGGCATGAGGAGATGCTATTGTGTTTTGTTTGTTTGCTTGCTTGCTTTAGGTTTGGGATTGATGATGTTTTGCTTTGGGGTGTGGTGTGTATGTTTGCATGTATGTATGTGAGCGAGTGTTGGGTAAATTGTCTGCTTGGTTGGTTTGTTGGGTGATTGGGGTTTTGTTTTGTTTTATCTTTGTTGTTTTCAGCACAGGGTCTCACTCTCCAACCTAGGTTTGCCTAGAACTGATTATGTAGATTAGAGTACATAAGTAACCTTTGGACTCATTGTGGCCCTCCAGCCTCAGTCACTCCAGTACCAGGACTACAGGCAAATTACTGCACCCAGCTTTTATTTTGGTTTTGACAGAAATTGAGGAGGGTATCACTAAAGATAAAAACGATGAGGTGATAAATGCTGAGAAGAGCCATGCCCCGATAAAATAAATACTACCAGTGTTTTGTCTTTCTGACTTTATTGATAGTAGGTTATCTCCAATGATTTTTAATTTCCAATCCAGAGTATTGTTCTTTAAAACTTTCTGAAAATGGCATATGGATGCCTTGGCTGAACCACATAGCAGAATCACATATGATTCTTCAATCTTTACATTAGAAGAACTGTCCACCAGGTTAAATGATGTTGGCTCTGGTCAAGTCCCTATTGTAAGAAGCTTCAAACACTTTTTCTTTTAAGTCAAAATTGTCTCCTATATATTATGTACCTAAAATGTAGTAAGCACTAAGTGTTGGGCTCTTTACTACTCCATCTGCTGAACCACACCCATTCTCTACATCTACAATTGTTGGAAAGTCATCAATTATGGTTTCATGGGATGCTAAGTATAAATTAAGTTCACACTGTGGCAATAGTAAAGATACTAAGCAGAGTGGCTGAGTAAGCAGGATCAGCCAATTCCCAAAATTTGTTCTCTGATCTATACACATGCACTGTGGCACACACATGCCCCTACACATACACATATGGAATAAATACATGTAGCAAAGAAAATTACTTTTTAAGTCTATAAATATGTTTTAAAGTTTTTATCAGGTGAACCTAACAATTTACTAAAAATTTAAATAGTGTGTAGTCATTACAACAACTTAAAATTTTCTTTCAAAAGACAGTATGTTTCCATTTTTATTCCTTCTGTTGAAACATATATAGTGTTGGCATTTTAGAAGTTTATATCTCAGCCTTTAACATGGTGAATATCCTCATCACCAAAAGAAGGTGACATAAATAACTGAAATACAATTGGCTCATTACTATGTAAACTATACATTACCAAAATGTCACAATGAATTCCATTAATGTATGTACCTATTGTCTGTCTATTAAAATTTATTTACATGAACCAGGCATGACTGAACATACACCTCAGGACTTGGGAGTTGGAGGAAAGGGGATGAAGAAGGCCATCTGCCCTTATATAATGAATGAGACAGAGGCCAACCAGGGATACTTAAGAACTTGTATCTGAAAATAATAATAATAATAATAATAATAATAATAATAATAATAATAATAATAATTTTAAAAGCACCAAATAAAATTGAAGGAATCCTAGTGAGTTAACTAAATTAATTTAATTTAAAAATAAAGTTAGTAATGAGATAATCTCCTATCTAAAGACTATATGAGGGGTTGGGGTTTAGCTCAGTGGTAGAGCGCTTGCCTAGGAAGCACAAGGCCCTGGGTTTGGTCCCCAGCTCTGAAAAAAAAAAAAGAACCAAAAAAAAAAGACTATATGATAGTCTTTAGATAGTTTATTTTTCATAGCAAAAATAAAGACTCAGTGTCTAGTTATCATTATGCCCCTAATTAATTCAAAGATTTAATAAAATTGAACTCCAGGTGTCAGAAGTTCTATGTATTGTTCTGATTTTCCAGCTTTCAAATTCATACAAATAAGGAAAAAACATGTATTAGACTTTCAAAATATGTATTAAACTATCAAAATAAAGTATATTTATTTTTAAGAGATAGACAAAATGGTCAACATTCTACCTAATATTTATTAAGCTGATTTTCATCTACGCAGACCATTCTCTAGTGACAATCCTGTATCTATAATGTCAGTCTTTCTCAATGAACATGTTTTAGTTAGTAATCACTGTAGTTCTTCAGATAAAAGATGCGTAAAAATATATAGGTTCCACTCTATCATAGGTGACAGCTTAGAAAGGGCTGGGGAAGGACTAGAAAGTTATGGCAGAGATGGGTAGTAATGCTTCTTATGCCTTGTGTACATGTCATAGTAAATCACAAAGAATTTCAATTCCAAACATTTCTTTGGTATATGTATAACTCTGGCATTTATAGAAAATGACTAAAAACAGTGCACTAATGAGATAATGTGCTTGTTTATTTTCACATACAAAATTAAATGTTAGATGAGTGTCAGATATGGCAGAAGGTACATGCTCAACTGCTCAGGGTTGATTCGTATTTTGATTTTATACTTGCTAATGTTTTCATGCTGAAGTATGCATAATACAGAAATATTGAAAGCTTTTGTTTTCTGGTATTAACACATTATTTCTATATGAGTAAAAAACTTTGTATGTCCAATAAAAATCTTGGAATTCATAACATATATTCCTCTGTCATCTGAATCAAAATATTTCTGGTAGCATTTGTTGGTGATATGTGGCACAGCATGATGGCACGGTCAGTTCAAAGTGCCCATAAAATGAGGCTGCAGTGGATCCATGTGACTCACTGCGAGCAAGCACTGCCAGAAACATTTTGGATCCTCTACACATTTGAGTTTAGATTAACTTTTGGTCCTTGTGCATTGAGAAACATTTCACTCTTATCAATATATTTGCAATGCCCACACTGTTACATGACCTCACCAGGGGTCTTTAATCTCACAGTCTAAAGAATTAATTATTAGAATCTGAAAAATCAGTGTTTTGTTTGGGAATGTACCTGGCTCGAGTACAGAAAGTGACAAAAGTAGCATCAATATTTGAACCACTTCACAGATATTTGTGTGAAGCATAATAATTGGTGCTATATTTCCAACAGATTTCAATTCCGCCTCACTATAGATCCAGGTCATACCTCTAGCCATGTAACATAACTAACTATATTCAATCCCCCCAAAAAGAATAAAGATCAGCCTGTGGGAGACCCCAGTACATGGGAGGAGTAGACAGGAGGAGAATCAGGAGGGTCAGCACAGCCTAGGCAATATCGTGATTCTGAAATCAGATCAGGGTACACAAGACCTTATTACAAAAAGAGTGATAAGCAAATATGCTCATTAATTAATGTAGAGACTGGTAAATGACCTTGTTAGTCATTTATTATAAAATACCAGAACTGGAAGTCTGAATACTTAAACATTAAATTAAGTAATTTTTAATTATTTAAATGCTTATGTCTACCATATTACCAATGTTAGAAAAATACTGAAACAATTCATGCCTCACTCAATACATGTGATAGAATGATTGTTTTCTATTGCTTTTAATGTAACCTATAGCCTACTCATTCTACTTTATCCCCCGTTGTTTGATTTGTTTTGTTTTTTAAACTCCAAGGAGTAGAAGTAGACATGCCTCACGCATTATTCTCCCCAGCTGATTACAATTTTATTTAGGTCATCACACAAATTCTTGGAGCAGAGAAAGAGCTGATTTGAGTCTTTTTTCTAAACAGAAAAAGGATCACATTGTGAAATCTCAAGATCTTTTGAGTGCACAGTCTTTCAAATATGTATCTTTGTTAAAAGTACTCAGAATCTTGCACTGAGCCATGGCTGAGGAATTTTCAGAGTGATTCTGAGACTATCTCATAAAGTTCTTGTTACATATAGCTAACTCACATAGAGATGTAGTATCTACCAACACTGTTGTATCAGTTAGCTATGGCTGTGTAATCCCTAGTCTCAGTGTTTCAAAGCAATGGTATTGTGTTCTGCCATCTCTGGATTCTGAGGCTTGACAGGGTCATTCTTTGGGACTAGTCCTCAGACAATTGTCTGCTGTTATAGAGTGCACATTCTTAGCTGATTTCAGTTTTAGCATGAAAAATTAGTTGGGGTGGTTGACTTACATCTCTATGAGTTTTTCTATTGTTGCCTTCATCAGGATTCCACAAGAACAAAGATGGAAGTTGCAAAGTCCACATAGATAATGGCTTAAAATCTCACAATGTCCCTCTGTATTTTTCAGAGGGAACCGTGCCAGGAGGTAGACTCTACTTCTGAATGCTCCTCATGCAAAGAGTCCAAAGCTGATTTTAATCTACTTCAATTAATTAAAAAACCCCAAGCTCTGTCTACATCATTTCAGAAACCTGGACAAAAGCACTGATCAGGACTGGGGAGCTATCTTACTGGATGAAGCACTTGGTACACAAACAAAAAGAACCTGAGTTCCCATCCCCAAGACCATATAAATAAACTTGGTAGCATGCATCTATAATACCAAGTACTACTACAGGAAATGGAAAATGTGGAATTTGGGATATGTATATGTACATGAGTATATATATATGTGTATATTGGCTCAAACAAAAGTAGAAGGAAAGTACCTGCATTGTGACTTGTTAATATGTGCACATCTGTGCTCACACAAAGCATACACACAAACACACACACACACACACACACACACACACATAATTATGGGATAAGCATCTTTGACATGTTCTAAGACTTCCATATGGCCACCTTAAAGTAGAATTTTTTCATGTGTTTTTTCCAAATGCCGAAAGACTGAAGGAGATCATATCAATACAACTTACATTATAAATAATTTTGTGTTTGAAACTATAAAGATGGAAAAATTCTAAAATGTGAAAGGTGCATAAATTCTGAGGACGGAGAATTTAGAATATAATTTACAAAATTCCACGAGTTTTTGAATGGCATCTATTAATTTCAAATGTAAGTTATTTGTTTTGGTTAGTGGTTGTGGGGATAGAAGCAAGAACCTCATATATGCTAAAGAGCAACTATTTATCTTCACTACTCTCCATATGATGTCATTCATTCCCACTCAGTAAATAGAATTCTATATAATACTGTGTACACACATTTGCTGTATGATGAGAAAGTGAAGCAATAATGATTATCATCTCCCCATCAATAAGTATCCCCACGTCATCCACTTTATAGGACTGTTCTAGTAGATACTTTGAATTATATAAATTTCATGAAAACAAAATAACCTTCTCTTATTTTCCTAATAATAATTACTATAGTCAACAAAGTGAGCCTATCTTCTAAGTGATGAAAATTTTATGTTTAATTACTGAAATCAGACAATTGTTCCTTGCATTTCTGTAAGATATAACCAAAAAGGTGAAAAATGAACAAAAACCTGTAACAGATGGTTGGGGAAGGAGAAGGGAGAATCTACCACCAGCAAAACATTGTGGAGTGAAATGAGGGCCAAACTGCCTATGAGGTCAACTTAATGAACACATACCCAATGTCTGTCCTGTACTCAGGAAAACTGTCTAGTTTATAGATATTAAAGCACTAGATATTTTTCAACATTTAACATGGGTATTATCATTCTCTGCTTTTTGCAGATGGAGAAATTTAGAAATAAGGAAGGTCCACATTAGATACCAGAAGAACTGTGAATGAAATCCTGGTAGCCAAATATGTAGAATTTGTGCTCTACTCTCTACCCTCTGACAGTTCCCATAAATTCCCCCTTTAGACCATAGCATGGCCCCATAGCTAGACAGGTGTGTCCTGTGTTAGATTAAACTATCTGGGGAGTTAATGTTCAACAGACTGCTCTGCATGACTTAGTTAACACTCGTCTAAATGCCAAGAATTAAAGGATGTAAGAAAATCAGAAACAAGTAATCACAATTATCGTAAAACTATGTGCTGGGTGTTTTGATGTTTAAACACAGTACAATATGGCGAAATTCTCATTTTGACTAGAACTGAAAGAAGCTGGGAGGATAAGCATTCTATAATTTCAAATGCATTCCAATATTCTTGTAGCCCAAACAGGGCAATGGCTTTTGTGCTCATGTGATGGTCTAATTCTTGCTTCTGAGCCTAAACTAACTGACGATAAGACATGGTGCTCTGGGACATATTTTTGTTCTTGTAAAATAAAAACAAAGAGACAGACTCTCATTTGTTCTGAGTCAAAGATTTGTTTCTTAAGTGTTTATTAATGTTCCTCTGAGGCATGTTGAGAAATGCATCATGCGTCTACTCTGCTTTGGTCTTACATAAAATCACAGATGCCAGGGTTCTCTGGGTCTCTCCTTCTGGGCTTCTACATTCATTTTTCAGTACTTCAAAATTACAATAATAAATTTAAAAAAAAACTTCTGTAGCTAATGCTATTCATTCTCCCTTGATGCTGAAAAGCCCTGGGAATTCAGCAGTAGCTTACCTCTGGGGATGGGGGGACTTCCAAAATACCCTGACAAAAAAAGAATTCAAGTAAAGTTCATAATGATGGGTGTATCCTGGTAGTTGGTCATATTGTATCTTCAATTAAAAGTGGAGAAGTAGTGCTTGTGCTCAGTTCACTTTCTCCTTTTTATATAGTCCAGGATTCTAATCCAAGGCATGGTGCCACCCAGAGTGGACACTTCCTACTTGAATTAAGGTGACCAAGATAATCCAGCAAAGGTGTTGCAAGAAATCCATCTGCCAATGAATCTAGATCTTATCAACTTGATAACTTAGATTAAGTATCACAGAAGTTAATTTGTAAATCTGAGTTATCTTGACCTTGAACCACATCTTAATTGTTTAATGAAAGGTATTGTTTCATAAGAATAAATTTCTGGTTTTTGTGTCACCTTTATTCCAGCCATGTTTTCAAATGTAGAGTACTTCAGAAAAGTTTTCTTTTTGGTATTAAACAATTAAAGCTTTAAGATTTGTAGATTTTCATTCAACTCATAATTGAAAATATTGAGTAATTGTTCAACAGTGTCTAGCCTGAAAGAAAAAACATTTATTTTTATTATGTTCCAAAGGGTTGGAGGACTTGTGACTATAAACCTCTAACATTCATTTATTTTCAGACAGTGTGGATTGCACAGGCAAGCTCATGAATTGAAAATGAATATCTAAAAACTACAAAATCTCTTTCCAAGTCTTGAATGCAAACAAAGATCCCCAAGTTCATTTAGGGATAATCAGCCAAACTATCGATATTATTATTAAAATTATTTCCTGTTGTTGGGCAGAATTTCAAGATGTGAAATATTAGGGGAGACATAGCCAAAAATCTTTGCTCACAACTTTGTGTGAGAGCACCCAAGGTCACAGAAGGAAGTCGTTATAATTTTTTATTCAGTCCAATAATTCATTTAATTTATGGTTCCTTCACTGTTTTCCTCAAAACCTTCCAGTCATGCCACAGTAAAAAATGGAGAAAGATGTTGTCTTTTATTACATTCATTTCATCTCATTCTTTAAAAATGTGGCTTTAAACTAAACATACAAGGAAATCCTATTGTAATATAATGAGAAAATTAAATAAATGTGTCATTGCATTAATGCTCTAATTTCGAGATAAGTTTTAATCTATTTTACGAAAAGGGGTATGTGTTTTTCTTAAACTACAATCTAGTTTCATCTCTCTGCCTTTCTGTCCTGAAGAAGCAGTAAAAACATATATTTGAAAGCCATCTTTTTTTGTAGTCACAGATAAATACCCCCACTCACATGTCTCAACATTTAAACTCTCTTGGTCACAAGTTAGTGAATACTGTTGAAAAGTTTAGAAGGTTGCAGAAAGTTTTATAATACAGAGATTTCCTAGAGGGCGAAAGTCACTGGAGACAAGATTTGAGAACTTAAGATAGCCTTGCCCTACTTACAGTTACTCTCTCTACATCATGCTCATGGTTCCAGATGTGATGCTTCTTGCTTAAGTTTCCAAATGTGATTTCCCACCATCCAGTTCATGCTGTATTAGTTGAAGCATGGGAGATGCTTCCCTGACATGATGGACTCTTATCCCTCTGGAACCATAAGCGCAAATAAATTCTTCCTTCTGTAAGTTACTTTGATCCTGTTATTTTAGCACAGCAACAGAGAAGTAACTAACATATATTTCTCATTTTTCTTTTATAAATACTCCTGTCATTCTCATTTCCTAGTCAGTGTATAGCTAAAACATTCTAATCCCTTCAACACTTTCCACAGATTCTTGCTTTCTTTCCCACTGTGAGCTATTCTCAGTTATAATAATAAACCTCTAGAAGATATATTTAAGGGGCTGGGGATGTAGTTCAGTTGGAACAGTGATTTTCTAGTATGCAGGAAGTCCTAAATTTAAAAATACCACACCACTACATAAATCAGTATATGCCTTCACATACCTGTAATCTCAACAGCATTCCAGGAGCCACGTTTTCTATAGTGACAGTTTTAGCACCAAGATATTTTTGTTGTCCAATTGCAGTTATACTGTGGAATCACACACACACACACACACACACACACACACACACACACACATATATATATACATGTGTGTGTGTGTATATATATATGTACACACATACACACACACAAACCCACACCACACACACACTATATATATATACATATATATATATAATTTTTATACATTTCAAATACATTAGTGACCAAAAGATTTTTATAAAATTAAAAACTCTTGGGCATTAATGAACGAATGTCTCACACAATCTATTGTCAAAATTAAGTCTCTCTTTCCAAATTCTGGTTGCTTAAATATTTTACCTAATTAATAAGATTGCTTCCCCTGACCCTTGCTTTTCCTTTATTCCTGGTGCTGAGGATGAAAATCAGGATCTATAGTACTTTATGCATACATGCAGCTACTAAACTACATCTTCTTATACAGCCATTTTATTTCTTAAAATTGAATAACACAAAACACTTCCTTGAGTTTCAAAAACTCAAGCAACCAAGGCAAGTGTTGGCTTCTATTGCTGTCATTGTGGACATTAAGCTTATTATATCCTTATGACAAAGCAGGCAGAAAGCCCTCCCTTCAATACAGTCAACAATCTCTTAAGTGTTTTGTTTTGCTTAAACAAAACATAACCCAATACCCAGGGGCAGAAAATAATGACACTGAAAGCAGAGACTGAAATTGCCTGTTATTGTAAGCCCTGTAGGGGACAACACATAGGCTCAGCATCTACCCAAACCAGAAGTCTGAATATATACTATACAATGAGGCTCTTGTCTCAGAAAGGAAAACAAAGAAGGGGGAAGGAAAGTCACAAGGTACATTAGATGTCAATATTTGTATTGTTATTCCAAGAGAAAACCATATATGGACCAGAATACCTAAGCTAAGTTTTACCAATATCTGAACAAGCTGCCTCTTCCCTAACAGAAAAAGAAATTCCCTGTCATTTATTAACCAAATTTACTTCTATCCTTTCAAAGATACAATCAGAAAGTAGCTAAAAAGGTGAAATGAGAAACCAAAGTGTCTCTAATATGGACATCACTCTGCTCATGGGTTATAACCTCTAAAGATCAATCCATGACTAACAGTCTTCAAAGTATTAAGTCACCTCATAAGAACTTATTATATGACTACATGAAGAAGGACTACCAAAGTGCAGATGCTTCAGACCTTCTTAAAATGGGAAATAAAAATATTCATAGGAGGAGATATGGAGGCAAAGTTTCGAGCAGAGACTGATGGAATGGCCATTCAGAGCATGCCTCATCTGGGAATCCAGCCCATGGATACAGCCACCAAACCCAGACAATATTGCTGATGCCAAGAAGTGCATGCTGACAGGAGCCTGGTATACCTATCTCCTGAGAGACTCTGCCAGAGCATGACAAATACAGAGGTGAATGCTAGCAGCAAACCATTGGACTGAATGGGGTCTGATTAAAGAATTAGAAAAGGATTGAAGGAGCTGAAAGGTTTGCAACCCCATAAGAACAACAGTACCAATATAACCAACTGGAGCCAGGGACTAAACCACCATCAAAAGTACACATGGACAGACTCATGGCTCCAACTGCCTATATAGCAGAGAGGATTGCCTTGTTGAGCACCCAATGGGAGGGAGAAGCCCTCGTCCTGCCAAGGGCTTGATGCCCCAATGTAGGGGAATGTCAGGGTGGGGAGGAGCAAGGGGTGGGTGGATGGTTGACAGAACACTCTCTCTAGAAGGAAGGGGAGAGGGGATGATGGGATAGGGGGTTTATGGACAGGAAACCAGGAAAGTGGATAACAGTTGAAATGTAAATAAAAAATATCCAATAAAAATTTGATCAAAAAAGTGTTATTAAAGGCATGAAATATGAGGTAATTATTTTGTGTTTATCTCAGTAAAGTATTACTGGGAAAAAAAAGGGAACTTATTATACCCACAGATTAGTATGTCTCTAAGCTCTCATCATTGAAGCTTGTATTTGCAGTAGATCACAATGAACTCAGACACCTTCAACTGTCTAAGCTGCAGAAAATAAGTGACTGTGGAAAGCTCAACCCTCAAAAGGACATATGTATCACACTCCTTCTCCCAAAGCTTACGGATCATTACAGAAAATATGTAGGAAAGAGGTGGCAAATATCAAGGATACAGTGTTTTCTAGATACAACATAGCAGTTGTGCATAAAAACTCACAGTGGTTTTGACATCCTGCACAAGAGTTGTGCAAGCACAAGCCACACTAAATCCAAGTGTAGAAGGAGGATGTAGGCACAAAGTCCCACCCCCTAGCTGAGGAGCTATTAGCAATTGAAAGCTACTTGAAGGAAAATTAATTCCCTTAAAGTGTTGGACCCTTGTAGGCCATCCACACTCCAGTGTATGGCAACATACCCAATGGTATAAACAGCGCAGATTGGACTAGAAATGTTTAAAAGCATGAACTGGAACAGGGTATATCCCCTGGAAGAGTCCAGGGAATGAAGTGCATATGGTTCAAAATATATTGTATGAAACTGAAGGATGGCTGAGCAGTTTAGAGCACTTATTGCTCTTGTAGAATATTGGATTGGAGTCATCACAACCATCTGTCACTACTGTTCCAGAGAATTAGGCATCCTATTCTAACCTTCACAGATGTCAAACACACACTCATGTATGTGTGTGTGTGTGTGTGTATATATATATATATATATATATATATATATATATATATGCATGCAGGGGAAACACTCATACAAATAAAATAAATAAATCTTTAAAAAATTGAATAAGATTGTCAAATAAAAATCCATTGTAAAAATTGGAAATGTTTAAAAATAAAAATCTAAAGTTCCTTACATTATAGTTATATTGTATGAGAATTTTATACAGGTTATCAATGTATTTTACTCATATCCACCTCTTTGCCCCTTCAACCTATCCTTTATCCACCTATCAGTTTCCTTCCCAACACAATGTTCTCTTTCTGAAAGTATGAGTCCAGTTTATGTTTCCTGTATGTGCATTGGTGTAGGACCATGCACTGAAACATAGGTAGGCTGTCAGGAACTGGGTCAATGTCAAAAACTGCCAGGGGTAGTAGATATCTGCAATGAAAGAGTATTTGCCATATGTGGCAGGGCCATTGTACACATGAATTCACAGCAGATGTGACTGACTATATTCATAAGACCTGCACAAGATCAAGCCAGAAAACCTCCCATCTTAGATAGGAAAAGCATTGATAAGCTCTCATTCCTAGCTGAGGAGCTATTGGTACTTTACAGTGACTAGTAGTGACTAGTTCATTTCCCTTTATTTTTTTTAACCCGTTGGGTCCAATTAGAGCTGTCTATATTTGTGTATGTATGGAGCCCCACAGTAACAAGGTCAACCTGTGAAAAGCCACACCACTAAAGAAAACTTTTTTCCTCCTCTAGCAGCCATCATATATCAGTAGAACCTCAGGGAATGAGGCTTCTAAGTCCCATCCTCTTTTAATTCATGCTGGAATATTGCTACTTTTGAAATGTACAGGTCTCTATCAGGCATCCAGCTGCTATGAGCTCCTTGAGTACAAGGGCCTGCCATGTCCAAAGACACTATTTTGCAGCAATCCTTGCTGGCTCTTTTTGTCCTCCTCCATTATAGTTCTGAGCCTTGGGAACTGAGAACACCACAGGTGCTTAATTCTCTGTGCTTTTGCCTATTTGAGAACTGTCTTCTGATGAGATGTGATAGCTATACTCATAGATGGGGAGAAGGACACCTATTTAGAAAGAAATGGAATCAACAGCTATCTAGCTCAATGAACATGGAGAAGTCAAATTGGTACCTAACTCTAGCCTTCACTCCTACCAATTAGTGTTTATGGTAAAGTGTTTATGGAAGGTACTCTGCATACTACCAGAGGAGAAAGGTAAATACCAACCCTACTACAGACTCATCAATCTATAATGGTGACCTGCCTAAAAGATATGTTGGTGTAATAGTGGCACAAAACTTATGGAAAGAAACACCCACTATCTGATTAGATTTAAGGCCCATTCAATTAGATGGAACCCATGCCTGACCATACTCAACTGGACAAGAATCTGAAAGCAGATAGACCATGGACTTAGGGGAAAAGAGAAAATTGTTCTACTAAAGAAATGAGGCAATAAAACGACTCCTAACTACGTAGATCATTGTCTTGCTTAGCCATCATGAGAAGCTTCCTCCAATAGTAGATGTGAACCAATACAGAGACTCACAACTGAACAAAGTGCAGAGAGTGAGAGACAATTTGGAGCACTCAGCCCCAAAAATGGGATATTCCTCTTTTTTCATCTTTATTAACAGTATTTCTTATTTACATTTTGATTGTTGTTCCTTCCCAGTTCGGGCCATCCCCCAACCCTCGCCCTCCCCTTCTATGTAGGTGTTCCTCCCCATCCTCCCCCCATTACCGCCCTCCCCCCAACAATCACGTTCACTGGGGGTCAGTCTTGGCAGGACCAAGGGCTTCCCCTTCCACTGGTGCTCTTACTAGGATATTCATTGCTACCTATGAGGTCAGAGTCCAGGGTCAGTCCATGTATAGTCTTTAGGTAGTGGCTTAGTCCCTGGAAGCTCTGGTTGCTTGGCATTGTTGTGCATATGGGGTCTCAAGCCTCTTCAAGCTCTTCTAGTCCTTCCTCTGATTCCTTTCAACTGCCCCGTGCTCAGTTCAGTGGTTTGCTGCTGGCATTCGCCTATGTATTTGCTGTATTCTGGCTGTGTCTCTCAGGAGAGATCTACATCAGGTTCCTGTCGGCCTGCACTTCTTTGCTTCATCCATCTTATCTAATTGGGTGGCTGTATATGTATGGGCCACATGTGGGGCAGGCTCTGAATGGGTGTTCCTTCTGCCTCTGTTCTAAACTTTGCCTCCCTATTCCCTGCTGAGGGTATTCTTGTTCTCCTTTTAAAGAAGGAATGAAGCATTCGCATTTTGGTCATCCTTCTCGAGTTTCATGTGCTTTGTGCATCTAGGGTAATTTGAGCATTTGGGCTAATATTCACTTATCAATGAGTGCATGCCATCTGTTTTTCTGTTATTGGGTTACCTCACTCAGGATGATATTTTCCAGTTCCATCCATTTGCCTATGAATTTCATAAAGTCATTGTTTTTGATAGCTGAGTAATATTAAATGGGCTATTTCTATCAAAATCCTCTATTCATGGCTCAGGGAATTATGTGGAGGAGGACACTGAAAGTTTGTAAGAGCCAGAGGGGGTGGATGATACCAAGGAAACAGTGTTCTCCAGATACAAAAAGACCAACATACATATGAACTCAATAGATATTATGTTGGCATGCATGGGGCCTACACAGGTTCAAGACGGAATACTGAGAAAGAGAAATAGATACAAGTTCCCACCCCCAACCAAGAAGCTATCTCTGATTGACAAGCTCTCACAAAGGAAAGATTAGTTTCTCCAAGGGAGCCTCATTTTGTATACAAACCACACCTAAGGCCAGGCTCCTTGCCCAGCAGTAGATAGCCAACACAAAATTAACTCAAAGGTATTTTTGTTCTTTCTTAGTGTCTTTGTTCTTTTTGTTTGTTAACTTTGTTTCATCCTAAATTGTCTTTTTATTTGCCTGTTGATTTTTTTAGGAGAGACAGAGAGAGAGAGAGAGAGAGAGAGAGAGAGAGAGAGAGAGAGAGAGAGAGAGAGAGAGAGCGCCTGAGCCTAAAGTTGAAAGGGTATCGAAGTCAGGAGAACCTGGGAGGGGATGGGGGGAGGAGAAACTATGATCAGACTATAATGTAACTTTTCCCAATAAAAGATAAAATTTTAAAAAGTAGCCTTTCTAGTGCAATATTCATTTAGTGAACTAATCATAACAGGTCTCCTAGGGCCAATGGGTTCCTCATCCATGGTTCTTGGTCTTTGGCACTGAACAGGCATTATTCCTTCAAGCATTTCCTTCCTCTTCTCAGTCATTGCTTGATCAATATTCTACTTGTAGCTTTTTGCTGGCCTTTTGTCATTAAATCCGTTCTAAGCATTATCTTGGGTGATTTGTGGTTTATGTTATGTGAATTATGTTCCCCGTTAAATTTCACCTGTCTGAAGCTTGTATATATATATACAAGAAGGCTTTCTTTCACATGTTTGCAGGTTTGCTTTTATTTTGCATACTCAATTTATTGCCACTCAGCATATGTACAAAGCTTGGCCTTTATTTATTGCTTGTCATGTTCCTTATCTCTTGCCTTCATTCAGATGTGGCACAATTCAAAAAAAAAAAAAACCCCCTCCAATAATAATGTGTGAGTAGGTTTCAAGAAAGGCTGCTACATGGTAAATGTGGAGATGAAAAAACTAGGTAAACACAGGAAGGAACCTATCACTTGCTATTTTATTCCTTGATGGATTAATATACAAATAAATCCCTGCAGAGGTAAATTTATCAAATTTAATAGGATAAAACAAGCAATGCAGTACTCAGCATAGGATCAAAAGTCATTGTGGTTGTGCTCCAAGACAGTATATCTATTTTCTTGCATTGCTTAACAACAACAACAACAACAACAACAACAACAACAACAGAAAGCCCTTTTCAATTCATACAACATTTAAAGCACACTGCCTGAAGAGAGGCCGGCTGAATTCATTCTCCATCACCCCTTGCATACAAATGACCAGGTGCAACTCTTTCTCAGGTTGGGGGTGGTGCAGGAACTGTGACTGACTGTGAAATGCAAACAGCTGTCAGGGAGTGCTATTTTGTTTGTCCTGGGAAGATGGACAAGTCTTAGAGGAAAGGCTCAAGGTCTTTTTTTTTTTTTCTGTCATACGAATCTGCTTTCTATTTAGGGCTCAACAGAGATATTCCATGCTGGGCCTTTAGCAAGGCCCCTAAAATGCCTGCATACTAATCTCCAAGTATTATATGGCCAAAGAAGCTAAATAAATGATATTAAACTATAGCCCCAGGATGGGGAGAGCATCCTTTATGTTTTATGGTGGTCTCACATCACCACAAGGGTCTCTATAACAGGAATTTGTATGGGAAATTTGACAATAAAAAGAGTGTCACAGTGATACAGGTGAAAAAAAAAAGCCAACCAACTGTGACTACCACTGAAGAGGAGGCATGAAAAGGTCACCAGTCAAGCAGAATGAGGAAACTGAACAGGCAAAAAAGACAGCAGAGATGCTTCAGTGGGTAAGTGTGCTTGGTGCATAAGTATGAGAACCTGACTTTGAATCCTCAGAACTCATATGTAAAAAGAAGAAAAGAAAAGAATGCATGTGCCTAGAGCCACAGTGCTAAGTGACAAGGCAAATGACTAACAGCCTAGCACCAGGTCCACTCAAAGTTTCTGTTTCAAGGGAACAAAGAACAGCAGGATATCCAACATTCTACACACACACACACACACACACACACACACACACACACACACACACACACACACACCACATATACAAAACAAGAAAGAAAAAATATGTAGCTGGAAAGATGATTTAGTGGTTCACCTTACTCTTTCAAAGGACTAATAGTTGAGTTCACAATACACACACAGGCAGCTTACAACCTCCTATAACTGAGCTCCAGGGGATCCAACATCTTCTTCTGGCCTTCACAAACACTGCATTCACCTGCACATATCTACACACAAACACATCCATACACATAAATAAAATACATCTTTTTTTAAGAAAGAGGTTGGAAACTGTCCTCTGTAAAACAACTACAGAAACAGTCCTCCTGCCACCTGACTTTATTCCAATGGCCTATGTCTTGGTCTGCTGGCTCTAAAATTATATGAATGTAAGTCAGTGTTCTCACTGTGGCCACTGGGTCCCTCTCCTTCCCCTCTAGATTGCTAAGATCTCCCATTTGTATCACTTAGTGAGTACTGTGGATACAGTTACCAGTCCACAGTCCTGAGAAGACTGTGCATGCAAAGGGGCAGCTGGAACAGAGATTCTGAGCTAAATGGAAACTTTGTTCAGGAAAGGAACTGGCTCAAAATTATCCTTATTTGGAGAGAGAGAGACTTATGATCAGGGGATGAAGACATAATGGAGCCTTAAAGCGGGAGAGAATTATGAAACTATTAGGAGAGATGCAATATGGTACAGGAGTCAAGATCAGGGGCATTGGAGAATGATATGGTGTGGAAAATTCTCTTGAAAACCATGAAAAGCTGATTCATTGGGAAAGATGGTTTAAATGGGGAGAGTAGGAGAAATAGCTACCATATGGCAGGGATCCTGAAGAGAGACACTTTTCAGTTTTCCTTCAGAACCCTGGAGAGATAAAAAGGACTTTTTTGAGCTTTTTTCCCCAAACGGGTGGTAGGAAGTTCCACCCTGTGTCATCTAGTTTGTGTGCTTTAACCTGACTTAGCTTCCATGACTCTTAACACTACACAGCATAAAACATATACATCTTGCAATTACAATGGGAAAGAAGTGCAGCATGTTGTGGCTTCTCAATTCTCTATTCCAAAGAGAGAACATTTCACACACACACACACACACACACACACACACACACACACACACAATTCCACTCACATTTATACATACAAAGAAAGATAGAGAGATACAAGAGGTAGACAGAAAGAGAGAGAGAGAGAGAGAGAGAGAGAGAGAGAGAGAGAGAGAGAGAGAGAGGGAGGATGATGGTGATGATGATGATGATATGATGATGATGATATGATGATGATGGTGATGGTGATGATGACGATGATGCAGGAGGTATATAGCCTGAATGCAGACCTCAGCTCAAGGGTCTGTAATCTGCATAAATTCTATGAAGATGAGATGAGGCCTGAAGCCTGATAAATAAGTGTATGAATGAATAGTATAGTAACAGAGAGGGAGAAAGGAACTTGCAGTAAAACAGGAGCAGTCTACCATGTCCATATGACCCCAAAAAATCCACTCTGCTGCCTTAACTATTCCTGGGGAGACACAAACAAATGTCTATTCATCCAAAATGGACCCTTCCAAAGTCCAACTTGGCCAACCAATGAGTTTACTGGGCTTATTTATAGAGCATGAATGAGAGGTTATTTACATAAATATAAATGATCCCCAAAATAGCTGAATTACCTCTGAGTCCCAAACCATCATGTATGACCCATGGAAGCTGCATCATTTAGTCCTCCTTTTAGTCAATTTTACACTTCCTAGATACTCCAGCAATGTCCCAAGATCACTTGTAAACAGGGCAGGTGAGAGTCATAGCTAGAATCTCATGCATGGGTCTTCTGACCTTCCTCTGGCTTCTTCTATTACAGATCAATAACTAGTATACCATCGCAGGAATCTTGAAGAAAAGAGCCTTCAAATCCCCTGAAAAACAGATGCTCTGACTCATAACTTTTGGGGGAGCTGTGTTTTAAAACATGTATCCTGGCCATGCATTTCTGCCAAGGGGCACACAGGCAGGCACTAAGTGGGACCATGAACTTATCTTAAAACTGACAGGGCCAGGGCCTGTAAGGTTATTAAGACAGCCTGGAGGGCAGAGGTCAACCTCAGATGCTATTTCTCAGGTACAAACTAACTTTTTTTTTGAGGTGGGGGTCTCTCACTGGAACCTGAGGCTATAACCAAAGTCCCCATTTTATCTTAGTATCACTATCCAATATAGAGGTTGTATGCTGTTAAAGGGAATATGACACATCTTACAATGCTTGTTTTTTGCAGCTGACAACATAGATGTGATTTGGTGCAAGGTAAAAATAGAGTGCCTAGATAGACATATTTAATCTGCAAAGTGTCCCTTTAAGTTCATAGGCAAAGACAGAATGAAAATATCAGTAAAATAGCAAAATTGAAAGACTGTAATCATCTGACACCAAAACAAAACTCTGCTTCCTTTTCTATTCTTTCCCTGCTCTCCAGCCGTGTCAGCTACACACTTGTGGGCTTTGTTATTTCTCCTCTTTTAAGCTGTCAAGGGCCAAAGCCACCTAGTAGAACACCTGCCTACCCAGGCTTTGCAGTGAGTAACATAACACTGTGTGAATCTCGATTCTACATTTACTGGTCTAGAGTGAAGATCAATTAATCTGATACCCACTAAAAAGGAGTTTTGTAAATGTATTGTAGGAAGTCTAGGTACCAGATTTCCTTGATATCACTGCATATCTCCACTGTTCTTCCTCAGTGAAAGTTATCCTGTCCCTTGGTTTGTTTCTTGAAGGCAGGTGTGTGAACTAACTGACATTTCCTGATACTGAACAATCACTCTTTCTTTTAGCTTCCAAAGGAGTCAAGAAAGATATTCTGTCTCTGCGTTGCCATAGGAACATTTTTCAAATCCAGTGTGTTCCCTCTAGGTGTAGCCTCTAAGGTATCTGAAAGGCTGCATTTCCAAGGAAACCAGAATGAGGCAGAGCCAGCATCTCACTCTGTGGTTTAGACTCTCAGCAGGGTTGCTGGGTCAGGGAATGTGAAGACACATTAGGGCAGAGGGACATACCTTCTCTAACCTTCCTACTTACTCATTCCCCATAATCACTCTCCTGCTCACGAAATAAAGGTTTTGTCTTTCTATTTTCTTGTTTTCCTGAGTTGGCTGGTTTTGTTCCCTGACTTTAGCCAAATTAAGAGCAAAAGAGGAATGTAGACCCTAGAAAGACACATTCACCAGGACAAAGGAAAATATACTTTGGCACCATATAGAGTAAATGAGAGGAATCTGAATGCTAATCCATGCACACACGTTTCTAAGGTACCTCCACAAGAAGTTCATTGTTTACATTACATAAATGCTATGCTTCTTTAATACATATGCCTCTTGGGGAAAAATGTGTTATTACAGTCAATGAAGTTTAAAATGTACTTAAAAACATTGTCTGCTCAATATGAGAGCTAGCAGGAAGAGATCCTATTAACATTAGGAAGGCATTATAGGGACAGATACTGCCCCTTTAAATAACAGTTAAGTCCCTCCAGAGACATTATTTTTGTTTCAGGTAAGACTCTCCAGGGCAGCACGATGTCACCTACAATCTCATCCCTTTGAGAGTCTAAAGAATCCCTAATTGGAAGCCACCCTGAGCTTTAATGAGACCCTGAATCAAATAGTACAAAAATTCAGCTAAAATCACTTATTTACTTTTACTCATATCTTTTGGCTGATTAATAAACATTGCTCACTATAATGTTAAATCCATCCCCATCTTCTATTGTTTTTAAGCATGATGGATTATGTTCAATTGACCATGCTCAAGAACATGCCCATTTTTATATGTTATTATGCCTCCTCCCAATATAAATACTGTGATAGTCCTGATTGTCAACTTGACCTGATTTTAACACCTGGGAAACAAATGTCTAGGCATGCCTCTGAGGGAAATGTTTCATTAGGTTAACTGAAGTAAGAAGACCCACCCTGAAGGTAGGTGAACACCATTCCATGAGAAACTGATTTGAGGATCAATATTTTTCTCTGTCTGCTTCCTGGGTGTAGTTACACTATGACCTACTGACTCATGCTTCTACTAATATGTCCTTCTCACAATGATAGACTGTACTCTTAAACTGTGAGCCAACATAAACCTTTCATAAGTTGCTTTGGTCAGGTATTTAGTTGTAGCAATTAGAAAAATGATAGTTACAGAAACCAAGGGAACCATCCTGATTTCAGTGCTACTAAGTCATATGGCACTGTATTTATGCATGCATTTATTTATGACCAATATTATATGCTAGCACCTGAAGAATGCATGTATCCATAGTGGTGTGTCTTAGAACTGATCTAATAAGTTGGCCCAGACTGTGTCTTATCTTTTGAATGGTAAGTCTGTCTCCAATGTTTGAAGGGAATAGAGAACAATGACTTTTGTCTATCTGTCATAAAACAAAGCTGTGTAGAGAGAACTCACCACTTCCTCTTGCATTTGTCTCTAATGCAACCTGGGTAGAGCCCATATAGGCAACTCAAGGATCCATGAATAAAACACCAGTAACTCCTAAGCTTCTAGTGTTAGACCATGGAGATCTCCCAATTCACTGAGTCTCAGCCTATCCTCCAAGAAACATTCTGGAATTAAGACAGTGAGGGACAGGGGACAAACACACTCAGTGCAAACACCTCACTTCACAATGAACTTCTGAGTGAAATATTCCTTAAAACACTATTCCATTCCACCCCGTAAAACAGACACTATGAACCAACATCACACCAAGTTTTCTCAATATCATCCCATTCTTGAAAGTTCACTCTCAAGGAAGCATCCATATTTCCCAAATACTGCATATTCTGTTTATATAATAGAAAACATCTAGAGCACTTTCTCCAGTAGCTTTTTCCCCACGACCATTTATTCCCTACCAAGAGGCCCAGGTTTGGGGAGTGGAACTAGATGAGATAAAATTTTAAGAAAACGTCCATTAAAATGAAGACACATGGCAGGGGATGTAGCTGTTTCTAGAGTCTCTGACTGGCATTCAGGAAACCCTAGATTCAATCCTAGGACCACATAAACTGAGTATGGTAGTGCATACCTGTAATACTTGTATTTGGGAGGTGATCAGGAAGTGAAGTTCATCTTTAGCTACATAGAGTTCAAGGCCAACCTGAGCTACATCAGACTCTTTGTAGAAAAAGTATAAATAAATAAAATGTAGACAGAGTTTAAGTAATTGGTCATAAATATAGTATTATTCTAAGCGTTATGATGCCCAAGAGCAGTGGATCATGAGGGGAGAAGCCATATTTTTGCCAGATTTTAGCCATCCAAAAAGATTGTACTGTAACGTACTAACCATCAGTCATAACACTGAGAGCTAGGGAAAGGCGTAATCCCTTTCAAAACATCTCACTAAAATAAAACCATCATGAAAATACCATCCGAAGGACTTGAATTTTGGGTAAATGAATGCTTTGCTGCTCTTTCATAAACTTAGTTGTCATGACAATCTAAAATTTTGCCTTAGTAATTTTCAGGGTTTCTTTTCCTTGCCTGATACTTCAAGGATGGTATCTTGGATCCTCACTGCTCTGTGTGTCATTTCCATTGCCCTTGGACTGTCTGCAGCCCCACTAGCATCCTTCTAGATTATATCTCATTTCTTTTTGTTGTTACTGTTTTGTTTTGCTTGTTTGTTTGTTTGTTTGTTTGAGGGGGTGTGTTTTACTTTTCAAGACCAGATTTCTCTGTGTAATTGTGCTGGCTGTCCTGGACTTGCTTTGTAGACTAGGTTGGCCGCTAACTCACAGAGGCCTGCCTCTGCCTCCCAAATGCTGAGATTAAAGGCTTGCACCACCTTGCCTCGGCTGCTGCTGCTGCTTCCACTTCTCCTTCTCCTTCTCCTTCTTCCTTCTTTCTCCTTCTCCTTCTCCTTCTTCCTTCTTTCTCCTTCTCCTCCTTCTCCTTCTTCTTCCTTCTTTCTCCTTCTCCTTCTTCTTCCTTCTTTCTCCTTCTCCTTCTTCTTCCTTCTTTCTCCTTCTCCTTCTTCTTCCTTCTTTCTCCTTCTCTTTCTCCACCTCCTTTTCCTTCTTCCTCCTCCTCCTCTTCCTCCTTCTCCTCTTACTTCTCATCTACTTTTTCTTGTTCCTCTCTCATACATTGCATCCTGACTGCAGTTTCCCATCCCACTTCTCCCAGTCCCCTCCTATCTCCCTTCATCCCCACATCTACTTTTCTTCCATTTCCCTTTTTAAAAGATCAGGCCTCTCCCACATCTCATTTCTAAGATCACAGAATCACAACTTATCAGCTCACAGGACTTCTCTACCTCAATGTTTTCTTCATCCCTCCATAGCAACCATCTCAGGCATTATTATTCCTTGGTACTATTTTCATCCTTCAGGGGTAACCCCCATTTGTGGTACTCTATATCCTTATAGAAACACATTTCAGAGTCCTCATGTCATCCTTCTCCATCAACTTTCTACTAAGCTCTTTTAATCCTGTCTTGTTTATGTATTATTGTATATGTCTATGTACATGTGCATCTGTGTGTACATGTAGGCACGCTGGTTTGTGAGCACATGCATATTTAAATGGGCATATGGAGTCAAAGTCAAGTGTCTTCATCAATCACATGCCATCTTATTCTATGGGGCAGACACTCCTACTGAACTTAATTCAACTACAGTGGCTGGTCAGCAACCCCCATAGTAAACTGCCCATGTCGGTTGCCTCAGGACCAGCTTTGCAAACAATCATCATCACATCCTACTACTTTTTTACTTATTCACTTTACATCCTACTCACTCACTGCCCCTTCCCAATCACCCCTACCAATAATCCTCCCTTCTCCTTCCCTTTCTCCTCTGGGCAGGTGGGGTCCTCCATGTGTATCCCCCTACCCTGGCACATCAAGTCTCTGCTGACTAGGCACATCCTCTTCCACTGAGGCCAGACAAACCAGCCCACCTAGAATATATTCCACATAAGGCAAAAGCTTTTGGGATAGCTCCCACTCCAGTTGTTCAGAACCCACATGAAGATCAAGCTGCACATCAGCTACTTACGTGTGGGGAGGCCTAGGTCCAGCCTGTGTATGCTTTATGGCTGATGGTTCAGTTTCTGAGAGCCCCAAAGGTCCAGGTTAGTTGACTCTGTTGGTCTTCCTGGGGAGCTTCTATCCCATTCAGAGCCCACAGCCCTTCTCCTTATTCTTCCATGAGAGTCCCCAGGCTCCATCCACTGTTTCATTATGGATATCTGCATCTGTCTAAGGCAGCTGGATGGGTGGAGCCTCTCAGAGGACAGCCATGCTAGAGATACAACTGTCTACAATAGTGTCAGGGGTTGGTGCTTACCCATGGGACAGGTCTCAAGTTGGACCAATTATTGGTTGGCCATTCCCTCAGTTTCTGCTCTATCCCCTGTTTCTACATATCTTATAGACAGGATAAATTTTGGGTTGAAAGTTTTGTGGGTGGGTTGGTGTCTCTATAGCTCCACTAGGGCTCCTGTCTGATTACAGGAGGAGACTGCTTCAGGTTCTGTATCACCAATATAGTGAGTAACAGTTAAAGTCAACTCCATGGATTCTTGGGTGCCTGGCCTATTCCAGGTCTCTGTCACATCCTGGAGATGGCCCCCACCTCCCCACCCCATCACTATTCATTCTCATGGCCATCTGGCAATCTCTCCTGTCCCTCCCCCTACATTTTTTAATATGGATGCTGGGAATACAAACTTAGATCTTCATGGTCTTGTCACATAGCCACTCCACCCCATCATCTTAACTCTCTTGCATGCCCATCTCCTCTTTATAGTATTCACTATCATAATGTTTGCCAAGAGTGTCAGAATTTATCAACTGGAATATCACACTTGTTTCCTAATCACTCACCCTGAGAACAAATCACTGTTCACATCTGGTTTGTACTGCTATGATGTTCATATTTACAGAAGCCAGAATGGAGTAACAGATCCCTGAAACTAGAATTATAAGCAGTTTCACCCAATATGCTTCCTCCCACACTGAAATCATTATAAGTTATCACAACCTTTTAATTCACAAATATTTACCCTCAATGGCAATATCATAATTGCTTGCCCTTCTACCTACCCAAGACTATCCCCAACAAATCCCTCAAGGACTCCATTAAGTGTAAAGCTGACAGGACCCTTGAGCACTCTGTACATTTGTTCCTCTTGGCACATTTACATTTACTGTTCTCCCACTCAAATCTGTTTTATGAAATCCTAGACATCTTGATGGCCCTGTATATTCTATGACATAACTTCAAGGCTTCTTCTCCTTGAAGCATTCTACAAAACCTCAGTGGGTGTGACCTCCTGCTCTAGTGAGCTGTGAGAGATGCAATTGAAATAGAATCTGCAAGATCCAGCTTACCTGATGGAAGAAAGGCACAATGGAGCAAGGCACAGAGTTAATGACTTGAACAGCCAGACCTAGAAGGCAAGAAGGCTGGTAAGGTATCATTAGCAAACAAGCCACAAGGAGTGAGCAATGCCAAGCAGTCTGATCTGAGCTCCTTTCAACAAGCTCCTGGCTGATGACCAGGATAGACATGGGGGAGATTATAAGTTTAAACTGTGTAGCTCACACACACTAGCAAGCATCAATTTTAACTGACAGTTACCTCCACCCTAAGAAAGGCCTGTCAGCAGGGATGTGCACCCACATTTACATACTACTAGAGTACAAATTGGTGCACTATTTTGTAGCATTGCTGGGCACTACCTCATTAAGGCAAATATAAGCACTTCCTACCATAGAACAATTCCATTTCTAGCAATCTACTCAGAAGACAGGCTCACATATGTTCACCAAAAGGCATACACAGTATGCTCATGGCAGTCTTACTCATTACACAAAAAAAGCATAAAAGTAATTCCCTTGTCTATCAAACCTCAAGTGGATGAATACATTATCTTCCATTTAAGCCATGGAAGCTGAGAGAGCACATCTCAACTTCAAGCATGAAGCAGAAAATGCAATTAGGCAAGTGAAATTAGGCATTTTACTCTCAAAGCCCACCCCTAGTAACATATTTCCTTGAGCAAGGCTGCACCTTCCAGTAACCTTTCCAAGCAACATAAACAACTTTGACCAAGTGTTCAAAGGCCTGAAGTGACAGGGGATATTTTTCATTCAAACTGCCACATAATCGAATGATCTATACAATTTCCACACAGTGCTTTTGCACATATAACTAATACTGAATCAAGCAACAGAACATTAATTACTATCACCTCAAAGATCCCACTAATAGCATCTTTTCCACAGCCCAAAAGAAAGTTCTATTTTGACTGTTTTGCCTAATTTGAAATTCATATACATGAAACATCTAGTAAGGTCTCTTTTGTGCCTAGCTCCCTGGCTCAAATTTTAGACAGACATTTTCCAGATTAGCTGAATTGACATGTCTTACAGATAGCCTAATTGAATCATCTGGAAGCATCCAGAAATATCCACCTAGAAGACAGGGAGGTGAATTTGCTCTTTTTACTCCAAGGAATCAAAGATCTTTCCTGTCCTCTCATGTCTTTTTGTCAGGTAAGGGTGAAGGGAAGAAGAGCCTGCTAACATACACAAATTTCAATATCCTTGGCAGGTTCTTACCAGAACTGTATCTCCTCAATTGTCTGCCCCTTTTTTCCCCATACCTGGAAGGATCAAGGTCTGTTATGATATTTAATAAATATATGTTGAACTGGTTAATTATAGACAAAAATTGAGGAAGAAACTAGGATATTAGAAGCCTTGAAAGGAAGTTCATCTAAGGATAAGTGGAGGAAAAATGAAGTAAGAAGAAAAATGCAACTCTTTGGAAAATGTCCACATTAAGGAATAGAAATAAAACTGAAAAGCAGGCCAAGAAAATCAATCAAACATATTAGTTCATAAACTCAATTTGGTAGGGTTTTTTGCTTGAAGGAAGACTAAAATTTATAAAGCACTCTGCTTGGTAGTTTTTGACAGATAACAATTGTCCATCTTTGTGGGATAGAGTGTGATGTTTGAGCACAACTATATATTGTGTATTGATCAATGAGTGCACAGGTTATTCATCATTGAAAACATTTAATATTTATTTATTTTTGCAAAGAATATTAACCCTTTCTCATGGCTATTTTGAATTATATAATGTATTTTTAGTGAAACAACTTTCTGTGTCACAGAACAAAGAAAATCCTGTTCATCTGGCTCTAACATTGTACCACATATGCAATTTATTGTTTGCTTGATGCTCCTGCTTCAGCTAAATCTTACCATGTTTTAAATACAGATTTGATTTGCATAACCATACAAATATCAAGAAATAAAAGCTCATAAAATGTTCACAATAAACTCTACTATCCCCATGTATATGTACAAGACACTAGATCAACATATATGACAATCTTGATTATCAAATAATGTGTCTTAGAAACATCTAGGAGACACACCTCAAAGACATGCATGTAAAGGGTTTTCCATATAGGTTTAAATATAGTAGCAAAACATATCTGGAATGTGAGAACCACTTCATGGACTAGGGTTCAGGACTGAAAGAAAAGGAGAAAGTGAAATGTGTATCAGCACCATCTCATTCTCAGTTTCTTGACTATGGATGCAATCTGACCTGCTGCCACTATCCCTTTTCCACCATAATGAACTCAATCCTCAAACTGTGAACCAAAAGATACCCTTCCTTAAGCTTTGTCAGTGTTCAGTCAACAGCAATGGAAATGGTAAGAAATTCAGCACAGTAGTTGTATACCCATGTTTACTGCTGAGCTACTCAGCACAGCCAAGATAGGGAACAATCCTTCAACAGATAAATGGTGAGAAAAAAGTAGTTCACATACACATGTGGATTTTATTCATCCATAAAGAAGAATGAAATAGTTCCATTTTAAGTAAGATAGATTATGGAGACAAAGTGTGGAGCAGAGACTGAAGGAAAGGCCATCCAGAGACTGCTCCACCTGGAGATCCACCCCATATACAGCCACTAAAGCCAGACAATATTGCGGATGCCAAGAAGTGCATGCTGACAGGAGCCTGATATAGCTGTCTCCTAAAAGGCTTTGCCAGAGCCTGACAAATACAGAGGTAGATGCTCGCAGCCAACCGTTGAACTGAGAACATGGTCCCCAATGGAAGAGTTAGAGAAAAGACTGAAGGAGCTGAAGGAGTTTGCAACTCCATAAGAAGAGCAACAATATCAACCAGACCCCCCAGAGTTCCCAGGGACTCAACCACCATCTCAAGAGTATACATGGAGTGACTCGCGGCTTAAGCTGCATATGTAGCAAAAGATGGCCTTGTAGGGCATCAATGGGAAAAGAGGCACTCAGTCCTAGATGCCCCAGTGTAGGGGAAAGTCTGGGTTGGGAGTTGGGAGGGAGTGGGGGGGTGGGTGAGGGAGCACCCTCATAGAATCAGGGGGAGGAGGGATGGGATAATAGGTTTCTGGAGGGGAAACCAGGAAAGGGGATAACATTTAAAATGCAAGGGGTTGGGGATTTAGCTGAGTGGTAGAGCGCTTGCCTAGGAAGCACAAGGCCCTGGGTTCGGACCCCAGCTCCAAAAAAAAGAACCAAAAAAAAAAAAAAAAGAAAAATGCAAAAAAAGATTTTCATGTGAAGTGAAATAAATCAGATTTAAAAGGACAATGTGACATATGCTCTCTCACATACAAATCAAGATTTTTAATGGATAGATAGATAGATAGATAGATAGATAGATAGATGAATGAATAGATGTACAATATAAAATTAAATGGGAGACTGTGGGAGGAAAAAAGGACTAAGGGTGGGGGTGGGAAGAGTAGGAACAAGACAGGGCAGTGGGGAAAAGATAAATATGTCATGTTTTTTCTCATATGCAGTAATTAAATTTGTAGGGTGTGTATGTGTGTGTGTGTGTGTGTGTGTGTGTGTGTGTGTGTGTGTGTGACATCAAAGCAGACAGAGTGAAGAAAGGCAGATGACCAGTAGGAGGGTACGGTAGTGAATACAAGACAGGGTAATGGGGGATAGATATGAGTAAAATATTATAGTGTGAGAGCTGTAGATAACAATGTGGATTGTTGGGGTGGGGGATTTAGCTCAGTGGTAGAGCGCTTGCCTAGCAAGCACAAGGCCCTGGGTTCGGTCCCCAGCTCCGAAAAAAAGAAAAAAAAACAAAAAAAACAAAAAACAAACAATGTGGATTGTTGTCTATATGCAGATAAGGGCAGGCACAAGATAAGGCAAGTCCTGTGATTGGGCAGTGAAAATGTAAGGTGGGCACAGAGTTTTGGAGAAAGGAGAGAGAGGAGGGAAAGAGAAAAACCAAGATGGACAAAGAAAAGGATGACCCATATCTGTGTGGCCTTAAAGGGCCACAGGTAGTTACGAATATTTAATTAGGGATAGATTTTTATAGGACAATTTGCCTTATCTAGGTGGGCAGTTTATATCAATATTAATTGGTTCAGAGTTTACAATGTGGACATTTTATGGGGTGAGAATTTACTGATATAAATCTGATTGATAAATTACAAGCTTCTAGAGTTTTGATTTCACTGGGATACTGAGAATTGTGACAACAACCACAGGGGCAGATGCTGAGAATATAGGCAGAATCCGCAGCAAAGAGACCTGTGAAATAGGTGGTCTCTGTATAGGACTTGTGTGGCAGCGATCTGCCTTGGCAACTAGATGGATGGTCGCTGATGGGGCTAGTCATGAAGGCAGAGAGACTGCCAGAGACAGAGTAGCCAGCAGCCATGTGAGATGGAAATTGGGAATTTAATGAGTCAGGTGGAAACATTTTGTTCATTGAGATGAAAATACCCCCAGATGCCATGTGGCCCTATGGTGCCAGCTATAGCGTGGGATGATGTCTCAATTTTTATTTATATTATTTACTACAATGTAAGGCTTATCAGTTAAGTGAACTCACTGCTCTCACATAGGACAGTAGTTGGTTCCACTCACCTTGGGCTGCTCACAACCTGTAACTTTAGTTTCAAGGGATCTGGCAAATCTTGTGGCCTCTAAGAGTAATTGCACCTACATGTACATACCTCCCACCCCCTGACAGACACACAGGCATACACATAACTAAAGCAAAAATAAATCTTTAAAAATATTAGTATGTAGGCTTTAAATGTCATAATAAAACAAGAAGTTTTGTATAGCAATTAAAAAGTTCATACTGAAGTATAGAATCTTAAAATTCACAAAATTGAAGCTTTCAAGTATGTGACATCATCCTCATCCTGTAGTTTCTAATTATCTTGAAGAAAAAATTTGCCTTTACTCGATCTTTAGGATGTATCTCATCAGTGATTCTGCCAAGATTATCAAATCCATAAAACATATATATTCTTTGAAATGTCTATAAGCCACAAATCACTCTTCCTTTCGCTTTCTGTTTCATAAATCTAACAGCGTGTGTGTTCACTGAGTGGGAAGAAATGTCAGGATGCAGAGTCTGGCTTGCCCATCCATTTATACAAACGCAAGTGCTTTCTCTGCCCATGTGAGGCCCCCAGGCAGTAATGACTAACACTCAGACTTTAAACGTTGCCTATGACTTGTTACTAAAAAGAAGAAAAAATGTACTCACAGGTGGTAACTTTCATCTGCTGTAAGATATTTGGACTGAAAAATCCAGAGTCCTGTTCCTATAGCTGATATCAGCATCCACATTCTCATTTAGCACTTACATCGTTAACTCCATATTTGTTCTTTCTTTTCTACATGTGTTTATGGTGTTGGGAGCATGTGTTTCACACACTGTATGTGTGGCACTCAGAGGCTGTCATGGCAATCTTTTACCTTCTACCTTGTTTGAGACAGGGTGTCTCTTTTGTTGTTCATTGATTGTCAGCAAGCGTCTGGGGATTCTCTATTCTCTGCCTTCCAAATTGCCACAAGAGTGTTCTGTCATGTCTGCCTCTATAGGCAAGCAGTAGGACCTCAGTTTGAATCTTCAGTACTTATTTAAGAAGCCAAGCATGGCTACACATGCCTGTAGCCCCAATGCTGATGTGTAGGAGGAAAAAGACAGGAAATTTGCTGAGGTTGGGATCCCATCCAAACATAACCATTAAAATAGGTAACAAGCCATTCAAGTGCCTTATTGTTACTAGAGCAGACAAGACAATTTTAAGACAAGTTATCCCACACAAAAGGCAACTGATCCCTAGGCCCCAGATCCTAGGTAGGCATAGGGGGTACATCTGCTGCATTTATCACCAAATAGGCCTATAGATGGGAAGATCCTGATCGAGCTACCAGCATCATACTCCCACTGGTAGCTCAAGTAGCCACCAATCTTTTAGGGTGAGATATCTTACGACCCAATCAGAAAGAGATTTCATCATAATAGATGACATTACCTATAAAGAAAGAAATACCCAAGGAGACCCTAAAGTCCTCCTCCAAATCACCCCCAATTCTAAGGACCACTGTTAAATTTGATTCTCCCTGCCTTGATTGGCTCTCCAATGAAGCCATTGGGGTTTCACAGTGGCTTCTATCAAGGGAAAAGCTTAAAGTTCTCACACAGCTGGTAGTAGAACAGTTATTGCTACAACACATCCACTGATCCCACAGTCCGTGGAACACCCCTGTGTTTGCTATAAAAAAAGATTTCAGAGGGATGGAGATTACTACAAGATTTGAGGGCAATTAAAAAAAAAACTATGAGAGTCTGGGGCTGTTCCTAAAGGGGGCTGTCCCATGTCTCAGCCATCCTTGCTAATGTTCCCCTTTTAGCAATAGACATAAAAAGCTGCTTTATTCAATCCTTCTCTACCCATGAGACTGCAAATACTTGGTGTTCTCAGTACCCCCATTAACAATTCTGGCCCAGCCTTATGATATGAATGGATTGTTCTCCCACAGGGAATGGCTAACAGTCCAACCATTTGTCAGGAGGCTGTAGCCATTACATTAAAACCTTATTTAGCTAAAGGATTCAATATATATCACTATATGGATGACATCTTAATATAAGGAGAATCTTCCACCTCCCCTCCCAACTAAAATAACAGCTAATACCATCCCTATTTGCCCTAGGATTCAAAATAGCCCCCCATAAAATTCAACTTATTTGCCTATTGTGTTGTTAGGAACAAAAATCTCCCTATCCTCGATATAACCCCTCAAACCCACCCTTTCCTTCCCTCAAAAATTAACTCCTGCCTCCCTCTAGAGCTTTATGTATAACCTTATCTGGCTTCAAACCTGACTCTTCCTTCCCACAATACCCTTGAATCTCTCTTTAACCTTCTAAAATGAGATAAAAGGTCCTCCTCCCCAAGAACACTGTCCCCTAAAACAATCTAAGTTCTAAATTCCATCAATGCAACCCTAAAAGATATGGCTCTTGCTAGGTATAACCCAACAATGCCCATACAGCTCCCTAATTTTAATCCCTCCCCTATACTTGTGGGCACCCTATACTAACCCCAGGGGGTGTTAGAATGGCTCTATACCCTGATAGGTGGTGTACCCCAAAATTTAAATGAGATGGATACACTCACTAGTATGATTTAAAATGACAGAGTCAGAACCCTACAAACCCTACAAAAAGAGCCTAACATTCTTATCACCCCCTTTTCCCTCTCCAATATTCAGTGGCTAATCAAAAAATCACTCTCACTTTCTATCAGCTTACTAGGATTCCCAGGATAAATTGACAACCATTATCCTGATGAACAATGGGCCTCTGCCCTCCCTCTGCTGTGATGGCTGCCCCCCAAACTATTTTCAAAGAAGACCATAGTTGGAGCCCCTCAATATTTACTGATGGGGGAGAGAGGGGAGCTACAGCAATAATATATTACTCCCCTGAGCATGAACCCCTATTTTTCAATTCAAAGAGCTCCCCCATCATCACCCCAATATAAATAATTATATGTTATCTATCTAGCCCTAAAAGAAGTCAAGAGCCTCCTTAACCTCTTTTCAGACAGTGTATATACTATCGATTTGTTCACCTGGCTGTCAAGATCTTTGGCAAACTACATGCCAACCCACTTTCCCCTCTATTCATATAGGTTTCTACCTTCCTATAGGAAAAGGCATATCAGATCTCACAGTCTCCTGCCAGGCCCAGTATCTGAGAGAAATGCACTTGCTGACCAAACTGCCTCGACAGGGACATTCATAGCCTCCACTGAGCAAGCAGAAAATTTCCATTTACACACACACACAAGTAGGAAAGGGCTTCATGCTTGCTTCCTCCACATCCCCCTTGCTCAACTCCAAAGGATAATAAGAATATACTCCTCTTGTGTATCCCTTATTATCACCCCAGCTTTACAAATGATGGGAGCCTATCCCCTATTGATGTCACCCATATTTCTCAATTTGGTAGACAAATATGGTTTTGTTATCATAGATACATCCCTGCACTTTATATGGGCTACAGCCCAAACAAGTGAAAACTCAAAAAGGCTAATCCACCATATGTTCTCCACCTTTGCCATCATAGGCATTCCTCAACAAATAAAAACTGGTAATGGCCCTGCCTTCACTAGGTCTTAATTCAGAACCTTGTACACACATTGGGAAACTTCCCACCATATAGGGATTCCCCCACAACCCTCAGGGCCAAGGAATAATAGAAAGAACACATCAAACCCTAAAAGCCCAACTTCTAAGACAAAAGACAACCACCTACCCCTTTAATGTACAATTAATGTAGTAAGCTCTGACTACACTAAACATATTCAACATCTACAAAAGCTCTAAACATCCTCCTTTTTCCCTCCATTGACACACACCAAAATTAATGTCCCCCTCCTTCCAAGTATGATGGTGTGATCCTTTAGATGGAATTTGGAAGAGATCAACTGGGAGGGGTTTTGTTTTTGTTTTCCCACAGGACCAGCCTAAGCCTATCTAGGTTACTGCCAGAAATGTCTAACACCACCCCACCAACCAAGAAGATGGCCCACTGATTGCTGATAGATCAAGAACAGAAGAGAAGGAGGAAGAAGAGGAAACACCATACCTAGAAAACAGCAAGATCTCCGGGAAGGGCATCCATGACCTGGTGACTGCCACCCAGGTCATATGCCCTCCACAAGCTCCCCTCTCCTCTATTCTCATGGCTGGATTTTTTCAATCTTCATATTAAGTCTGCTACTGCCCAACTTCTCTCTAGCCTTCCCAAGACCTACCACTGGAGTTTCTTCACTAAGGAAACATACAACTGATACAACAAAGTCATAGAAACCCAGGATTGCCCACTTGAAGGATGTCAGACCAAGATTGAGATCCCCCTACACCCAGGTTCCATCCCCACTATGCCCAGCCCTTTCTTCTGTTTCCTTACCAAAACACAGGTGAATATCTCCAGGATGTCTCCACATATGGAGGTTGCAGTTATTGGAGCTGCAGAATTGAATCCACCAGCTGTGGTGGCACCATGCTCGTCAACCTGAAGAGTCATTTTCAGCTTTCCATCATCAGCAACCCATGGGATAAACATTGGTGAACAAGAGTCAGGGGGTAAACTCTACCCTAATGGCTATGCCCAATACTCCATAGCTGACATATATGTCTCCTGTGAGCTTAGTCTTACCTGCAAATCAGTTTTTACCCATGTTTATATTCTTCTACAGGAAATTCAGTCTCAGAATGAACTCTAGGCTACCCTCTCCTGGCTACAGTACATCCAATATGCAGCTGACCTCCTTCCCTTAACCACCCCTACCTCAACTCCCCCCAAAGCTTTTTCTGTGCTTCTCTCTTCCAACCACTATTAGCAGCTTTTCCCATTAAAATTTACTTTCATGAATCACATGGGCCCTTAGCCACAAGGAAAGTACAAGATATCCCTCTCTTTGACCTACCTCCTCCCCTTTTGCTTTATAGGCCCTTTCTCAAAAGTCAATCTTACATGCGCTCATGACATCACCATCACCAAATCAGTATGTGTTAACCCTCCTGCTCTCCTCTGGTGCAAAGGCACTACAAGTTCCTGTATTAACTCTACTTTTCAAGGCTTCTACACCTTGTGATAATTGTTCCCCAGGTTTATCTTTATGAACCTGAAGAATTAGCCTTGCAGATGGATGGAAGCCAAAATAAGAGTTCTTCATCCCTCTGCTTGTTGGACTGAGCCTCACTGTTTTACTGGGCACGATCAGAACTGCTGGAGCAGCCCTTGTCCAAACACATCTGGCCAGCAACTTCCAGGACAAGCTTGGCCAGGCAACAGCCTCCACTGCAGAGAGTCGTGAGTCTCTCCAATGCCAAATGACCTCCCTAGCAGTTGTTCTCCAAAACTAGAGATCCCTGGTCTTACTGACTGCTGAACAGGGAGGGACTTACACTTTGCTGGGGGAGGAATGCTGCTTCTATGTCAATGACTCTGAGCTGGTAAAACAAGATGTACAAATGCTCAAAAAGCTCCAAGGAAGTCTTGAGGCACACTATGTCCCCAACACTCCTACACCTTGGTACTCTAATGCCTTAGTAGCTTGGCTTCTTCCCCTCCTTGGCCCTATTAAAGCCATTGGAGCCTTGTTTCTTTGCCACCTTGCCCCATCCAGTTTCTAAAGCAGCAGATGAGTAGCATTGCAAAGATCACTACTAATCATGTCTTGGTTCAATATCAAACTGTTCCCAACATAGGAGATAGTTATTCTGCTGACACCTCTCCTTCAGAAAAAGAAAAGGAGGAGTTGTGAGGCAGTGGACAGTGCCAAGAAACTTGGTAAGGTTGAGTGAGTTCAGAAGTCCCAGCACCTCATACCAGAGGATGGTAGGCCTTTCACCTGCTTCGGACCAGGCCCCTGTCACATGATTACAGTATCCCATGGAGAGGATTTTGACAATTAGTCACATAGGGTCAGTGCTCCAAGACCCTCTACATACAGGTGAGGCATCCCTAACATTTCAGACCAAGCCAATAGAAAACATCTGCTCTCAGACCTCAATCTAGCCCAAAACATATATAAGACCCTATCCAGAGGAAAGAAAGGTGTGAGAATTACTTCATCAAGGATTGCCTGAGAGTTTCTGTCATATTCTTATATGCTGTAACATGTCCTGGGGAAGAGAGTTAACCCCCAAAGCTCTCACTTCTGGAAGCTTCCAGGGCCCTCCATGGTCACTTCCTATCTGCCACATCTCTCCTGCTACTTAGCCCCCCCCCCCAGCTCTTCACAGCACCTTGCCGCTTCCTGTCAATTCTGGAGCAGTGGTAATGGTTGGCTGGTTGAGCTCGGCCATTGAGGAAAAGAACAGTGACTATCTCAATCTGACTACTCCCTTCTTTTTGCTTGACCACTCCCACCCAGTCAGAGCCCCTGGAGATCTCCAAGGATAGCTCTGGTATACAGACCAACAACTACACATGCTTGTAGCCCCAGTGCTATTGGGTAGGGGGATAAAGACAGGAAATTTGCTGAGGTTTGTTGGCTGCCAGCCTGGCTCCAAGGTTAGTAAGAAACTCCATCCAAGGGAATAAGGTGGAGTGATAAAGCAGAACTGCCAGTGACCTTCCTTGACCTCTGTGTATGTCAACCTTCACACACCACACACATACACATACACATACACATACACATACACATACACATACACATACACTTCACAGAGAGAAAGAGACAGAGAGACAGAGACAGACATAGAGAGGGAGGAAGAGGGAAAGAGAGAGAAAGGAGAGAGAGAGAAATTGGCTTTCTATTCTGGCACTTTTACTATGAGTAGTTTGTGAAAAGGTGACAATATAGCTCATCCATCTAAGTGTGACATGACAGAACATCCATAGCCAGGCTACATGACAAGATAATTATACAAGGGTGGTACTGTCTCCAGTCAATCAATAGAAACTGATGTGAGGAGGTCTCACACAGTGCTCTTCTTTTTTGGAAAAAAAATCCTCATCACCTCAAGATAATCAAAGCTAGTTCTCCCCCTGCCAAGCCATGAGAGCAAGGAATTTGGTGAAGCGAGTCCTCAGCTGTTCACTTTTAGATATTACCTGAGTGGCAATTTCCTTTAGGTCACTATAGGTATTCATTAGAATCAAGACCCTGCAGGTGCTACTTCAAAAAGCTGAAAGGCTACTTCTAATCCCTGCAGATGTCCCCTCATTCACTGCTCACTAACAGCCAAATCTTCTCCCCTACCAAGTAATAAGAGGTTGCCTGAGAGCCATCATGTAGCACATCTCATATGGACTAAGCCTGCTTCCTCGCAGTACAGGAATTCCCCATCCCATGAATCCCTTAAAGAGCAGTCATTCCGTTTATCTTACAGAACTCCTGAACTCCTGTCTGTTCATATATTAATAAATATATGAAATTCAATTTAACTCATTTGCTTCTTCTTCGCCTTGCCAATATGCAAAACTTTGGGGCTGTAACGATTATTCAAAGTTAAGAGAATGTGTTCTTCCAGAGCACCTAGTTTGATTCCCTGCCCTTACATGATCTCAAGTTCCATGAGATCTGATGGCCTCTTCTGACCTCCATGACACACATTCTACACATAAATATATCCAGACACTCAAATAGAGAAAAGAATATTAATATATTTTTAAAGTATATGAAAACATAAAAGTGCCATGCCTTCAAAATACATAAAATTATGGTGAGAAAATTATAGCATTTAAAATTAATATTTGAGTAATGAGTTTATAGAAACTTGACTAACATCAAATAGAAGAACAAACAGACATTAACAACATTCACACTCTTATTTAGAGTTCTAATGTAGTTATACACGTTGACCATATTGATAACAGATTAACATGACATCAGGGGTAGTTGACAAAAAGCAAATATCTGAACTGTAACCCAAATGTGAAAGAGAACCAGTGTCCATAAACACAAAAATGCATTAAAAGTATACTATATAGATAATGGAACAAAATTGTGATGTAGAAAAGAAGGAAATCCTGTAACAATACATATATGCCTGTAGGTCAGTAAGCTAAAGGAAAGAAGAATTTCACAGAAGGGCTCTACATCACTTACAGAAAGTATCAAAAGTAATTGTTTGGAGGTTGGAGATTCTGTCTCATGGGAATACTTGGAATACACAAGATACAATTCACGGACCAAAGGAAGCTCAAGAAGAAGTTCAAGAAGAAGGAAGACCGAAATGTGGATGCTTGAGTCCTTCTTAGAAGGGGGAACAAAATACTCAGGGGAGGTAGAGGGTGGGAAGGACTTGGGAGGAAAAAAGGAGGGGAGGGGGACAGGGGGGCAAGATCAGGTATGGGAGGAGATGAGGATGATATACAGAGGGTCAGGAATTTTAACAGAGGTATGTAGCAATGGAGAATTGGGAACTAGAGTATCCACCAGCAAGTCCCAGATGTCAGGAAAGCAAGAGGCTCCCAGGACCAAACAGGGATGAGATTAGATGAAATACCCAACAAAGGGGAGGGAGAACTTGTAGAGACCATATCCAGAGGTTAGGCAAGGCCCCCAGCTGTGGGATGGGACCACACACTCATCTCTAAATTCTTAACCCAGAAGGACTTCTTTCTACAGGAAATACTGGAACAAAGTGTGGAGCGAAAACTAAAGGAAAGTCCATCCAGAGACTGCTCCATCTGGATATCCAGCCCATACACACACAGCACCAAACCCAGACACTATGGCAGATACAGGAGCCTGTTATAGCTGTCTCCTGAGCGACTCTGCCAGAGACAGACAAATACAGAAGTGGATGCTCGAAGCCAACCATTGGACTGAGAACAGGATCCCCAATGGAGGAGTTAGACAAAGGACTGAAGGAGTTGAAGGGGTTTACAACCCTATAGGAAGAATGACAATATCAACCAACCAGATACCTCAGATCTCCCAGGGACTAAACCACCAACCAAAGAGTACACATCAAGGGACCCTTGGCTCCAGCAGCATATGTAGCAGAGGATGGCATTGTCTGACATCAATAGGAGGAGAAGCCCGTGGTCCTGTGAATTTTTTACTTCCCCAGTGTAGGGGAATGCCAGAGTGGTGAGATGGGAATGGGTAGGTCGAGGCGGAGCACTCTCATAGAAGCAGGGGGAGGAGGGATTGGAGAGGGGTGTTCTGGAAGGGATTCCAGGAAAGGGGATAATATTTGAAATGTAAATACATCAAATGTCCAATAAAAAATAGCCAAACAAAAAGTAGGAAAGGAAGCAAACAGGCCATGTAGTATTCCATTAAGAAATAGACCTTCGAATCAAAGGTATAGATGAGGGAGTAGATTCCCACACGAATGTCATAGATCATAGAAGAAAACATCATCAAACTAAGGAAAGACACATCCCTAAAGACACAAGAAGCACACAGAAAAACAAGTAGATAGCACTAGAAAAGAACATGCTTACAGCATATCATAGTTAAAACACTAAGTATACATAATAAAGTATTTTGAAGGCTGCAAGAGAAAAAACACAAGGCACATATAAAAGAAAATCCATGAATAGCAACTGATTTCTCAATGGACACTTTGAAAGCCAGAAGAGCCGAGCAATGTGCCCAAATCCTAAAAGACTGTGGCAGCAAGCTAGACTAATGTTCCCAGCAAAACTCTATGCCAAATTGAAGCAGAAAGAAAAATTTCAAATGACATAAACAGTCCAAAAATATAGCCAAGAAAACAAACCTAAAGAAAATACAGGAAGCATTATTTCAGACTGAAGAGAAAATAAGCCTAGCAGAAAGACAGTAGAGAAAAAATATGAAGCTATAATTATTGAAACACAAAATACTCCTGAGAACACAAAGAACAATACCAAAAGTCAACAACACACAAAAAAACAACAGTATGATGACCACAATTAACACATGAATTTTGATAATAATTTTATTTGATTTGATTCAAATCAAAAGAGAAAGGCCTTCTGAGTAGATCAAGAAACAAAATAAGTCTGTGCATTGTGTATGTAGAAAAACACATCTTAGTTTTAAAGATAGGCGCTGCATCAGAGTAAAAGGATTGAGAAAACTGCTTCAATCAAATGAGCCCAGGAGCAAACAGGCACAGCTATCTAATATCTCACAAAATAGACTTCAAACTAAACGTAATCAGAAGAGATTAAAGAGAGACACTTCATTATAATCAAGGGAATGGTTAATCAAGAAGACTTTGCTACTTGAAACATATATGAACTAAACTCTCAGGTTCCCAGGATCATAAAACTCTTCTACTGGATTTAAAACACAGGTTAACATCACTCTACTAACATCAATAAATGACTTCATTACCCTAGTCTGTTAATAGCAATGGATGAGTTCAATACCCAACTTTCTCCAACAGACAACTCCTTTGGACAAAAAAATAAATAAAGAGAGAAACATCAGAATTAATTGATGTCACACATCAAATGGACTTTAACTGATACCTATAGAATGTTCTAACCAAATACTAAAGAAGCATATTTTGCTCAACAATATGAGGAAGCCATTCTAAAGCAGATGACATCTGTGTTAGCTTTTAAGCTTTCATATAACCAGAGGTTAGGTACAGAGTAAGTGACTAGGTGGAATCTCCCTAGGAATGGAAAATAGAATAGTTAGACCCAGACAAGGGGTTGGATTGGGAGGTTCAATGGGGAGAAGGAAGGAATAGCCGGGTAACGGAGGAACATCTAAAAATAAGGGTCATTTGAGGGGTTGTATGGAAACCCAATATAGCAGGAGTCTCTTAAAATAAATGCATATATGATTGAAATCTAAATTGAATCACAAAATAAGAGGGGAATACAAAGCCCCCGTTAGATATCTCTCACCACTAAGGGAAACATCCAGTGCCAGAAATAGATTACAACTAATTGAGGTATTAGGCAAAGGGGCCCATTGGAAACTCTTAAACAACTTAGTCTATTTCCTAGGCTACTAGTTGCTCTCCACAAACTAATATAAGACCCTATTGCTGATGACAATACATACATATTTCTCTGAACATAAAGAAGTCATGAGGGTGCCCAACTGGAGCCTGCACCCCTACTGATGAGTATTTGCAGTGCATTATTTTGGCTTTTTAAAACTTAACCTTACTGTTCCTTTGATTATTTATTCTGTTTCTCATGATTTTTCATTGTTTTTTCACATTTGCTTATTTGTTTTGTTTTATTATGGTTTGTTTCTTTACCTGAAAGAGGTTGTGGAGTTGCATAGGTGATATATATTAGAAAATAATCTATTTTCAATAAAAGGAAAAATTCAAAAGAGCACATAAAATGACTTAATGATGCAATTCAAAATGTTGGAAAACCAAAGAAAAATAAGAGGAAACCAAATTCAAACCCACTTGATAGAAAGATACAATAAGAATTGAAACAATGACATAGAAGCAAAGAAAATAAAACAAAGAATCAGTAAAACTAAAAGATTTGAGAATTTAAACAAGATTGGCAAACCTTTGGTCAAACTAATGGTGAGAAAGAAATTAATAGAATCAGAAATGTACAGGAAAACATTACCACAGACACCAAAGAAATTCAGTACATTATAAGGTAATATTTTTAAACATGCATTCCATTACGTTGGAAAAATAAAAGAAATAGATACATTTCAGGATTCAAGCAAACTATCAAAATTAAATCAAAAAGTCAACAACATGAACATATATATAGGAAATGAGAAGAGTGAAACAGTAAAAAAGTCTTCCAGCAAAAAAACAAACAAACAAACAAAAATACCAGTCCAAGACCAGATGGATTCACAGCAGAGTTCTGTAATAGGCATTCAGAGAAGATCTAGAAACACTCATTCTTAAGTAGTTTTAAAAACTCAGGAAGTTAGACTCCAGAGAGTCAAACAACCCTATTAAAAATGGGGTACAGAGATAAACAAAGAAGTCTCAGCTGAGGAATATTGAATGGCTGAGAAACACCCAAAGAATGTTCAACAACCTTAGTCATCAGGGAAATGCAAGTCAAAACAACCCTGAGATTCCACCTCATGCCAGTCAGAATGGCTAAGATCAAAAACTCAGGTGCCAACAGATGCTGGCAAGAATGTGGAGAAAGAGGAACACTCCTCCATTGTTGGTGGGATTGTAAACTGGTAGAACCACTCTGGAATTCAGTCTGGAGGTTCCTCAGAAAATTGGACATTGTACTACCTGAGGACCCAGCTATACTACTACTGGGCATATACCCAAAAGATGCTCCAACATACAACAAAGACACGTGCTCCACTATGTTCATAGTAGCCTTATTTTATAATAGCTAGAGGCTGGAAAAACCCAGATGCCCTTCAACAGAGGAATGGATAAAGAAACATGGTACATCTAGACCTAGTAGTACTCCATCTAGAATGGATTACTACTCAGCTATCAAAAACAATGACATCATGAAATTCAAAGGCAAATGGATGGAACTAAAAATATCATCCTGAGTGAGGTAACCCAATCACAGAAAAACACACATGGTATGCACTCACTGATAAGTGGATTTTAGCCCAAAAGCTTGAATTACCCAAGATACGATCCACAGACCACATAAAGCTCAAGAAGAAGGATGACCAAAATGGGATGCTTCATTCCTTCTTAAAAGGGGAAACAAAAATATTAATAGGAGGGGATATGGAGGCAAAGTTTAGAGCAAAGACTGAAGGAATGGCCATTCAGAGCCTGTCCCACTTGTGCCCCATATATATACAGCCACCAAAACTAGATAAGATTGATGAAGCTAAGAACTGCATGCTGACTAGAACTGGATATGGATGTCTCCTGAGAGACACAGCCAGAGCATGTCAAATACAGAGGCGAATGCTAGCAGCAAACCACTGAACTGAGAAAGGGACCCCCCCCATTGGAGGAGTTAGAGAAAGGATCAAAGGAGCTTAAGGGGCTTGCAACCCCATAAGAACAACAATACCAACCTAACAGAGCTCCCAGGGACTAAACCACTACCCAAAGTCTATGCATGGTCTGACCCATGGCTCCAACTACATATGTAGCAGAGGATGGCCTTGTTGGGCACCAATGGAAGGAGAAGCCCTTGGACCTGCCAAGGTTGGATCCCCAGTGTAGGGGAATGTTGGGGGCAGGAAGTGGGGGGTTGATGGGGAGGGGAACACCCTTATAGAAGAAGGGGAGGGGATAGGATAGGGAGTTTATGTGTGGAAAACTGGGAAAGGGAATAACATTTTAAATATAAATAAAAAATATCCAAAATAAAAAATAGAAACAGAGGAAACACTCCTAAACTCCTTCTATGGAGCCAGTATCACTCTAATACTAAAACTATGTAAACATACACACAAATACACACACATACACATGAAGGAAGAGAGGGAGAGGGGAGAAAGGGAGAAAAGAAGGAAGGGAGGGAGGAGGGACAGAGGGAGGAGATACAGAGGGGGGAGGAGAAAGAAAAAATCGAGAGAAGAAAGGAAAGAGAAGAGAAAAATACAAGCCAATATATCCCTGGTGAATATATACTAAAAATTACTCAATAAAACTGTTACAAACAGAATACAGACATATATCAAAAAGATTATCCACTGGCTTTACCTCTGAAATACAGGGTGGTTTCACATACACAAGTTGGTTAATGTAATAAACCACATAAAGGGATCTAAAGACAAAAATCACATGTTCACTTTGATAGATGCAGAAAAAGCCTTTGACAAAACCCTACAAACCTTCATAGTAAAAGCCCTAGAAAATGCATGGCTAGAGGAAACAAAATATAAGCTATACATGAGAATCCAATAACCAATATGATCCCAATAGAAGAAAAGCTTGAAACAACCTTACTGAAGTCAGGAAGGAGACACAGGTATTCATTATTCCTGCTCCTTTTCAATATTCTGCTCAACACACTACCAGTAGCAATAAGGTAAGAGAAGGAAATTAAAGAGATATAAATAGGGAAAGAAGAAAACAAACCATCCCTATTTGCAGATGATATGATACTATACATTAGATATCCAAGTAATTCTGCCAGTAGACTTTAAAAACCAATAAATAAAGTAAGCAATGTGGGAGGAAACAGCATCAAGTTGAATAAATCAATAACTTTTCTATACAGCAACAATAAACATACAGAGAATGAGATCATGAACACATTCTCATTCACAATAACCTGAAAGAAAATAAAATATCCAGGAAAAAAATCTAATAAAGGATGCAAAGGACCCTAAAATAAAATCTTTAAGCCACAGTAGAAAGAGATAAAAACACTAGAAAATGGAAAATCATCCCTCATAGATTACTAGAATTAACATTGTGAAAATGGCCATTTTACCAAAAGCTATTTACAGATTTAGTACAATCACAATCAAAATCTCCATTTTATTCTTCATGCAATTAGGGAAAAATTCTAAAATTCATGAGAAGCCACAAATATTCCTGGATTGGAAAAAACAAGCCTGATCAAAAAGAACAATGCCAGAAGGACTAACATTTCAGATTTTAAGGTATACTCAGAGCCATGGTAAGTAAGCAAAACTATACGATACTGGCACAAAACAGACATGTATACCCATAGAACAAAATCAAAGACCTAAATATGAGTACATGTAACTTCAATCACGCAATATTTGGCAAAGATTCAAAAATATAAGCTGTAAAAAGGTACTTTCATCAAGTGGTGCTGGGAAAACTGACGTCCATGTGCAGAGAATGAAAATAGATTTCTATCACCTTGCACAAAAACTAACTCCAAATGGATCAAAGACCTAAACCTGAAACTTGAAATTCCGAAACTGCTAGAAGAAAACTTAGGCAGTACCCTACAGGATATAGGTGTAGAAAGGACTTCATCCATAGGACTCCATTTGTGTTAGAATTAATGTTAACAATTAAAAATTGGGACTTCATGAAGCTAAAAGGCTGTGCATGGCTGAAGAAACAACAAACTGGAAGAAGAGGAAGTCCTCAATTTGGAGAGAATCTTTGCTAGCTATACATCTGGCAAAGGATTAATAGCCAGAACACAGAAAGAACTCAAAAAGTTTTTAAAAATGAAAATTTGAAAAATGAGCCTGAGCCTTTCTCCAAAACATCACACATACACACACACACATACACACACACACACACACACACACACACACACACACAAAACTCAAAATTTTTTCATTGTCACTAGAAATTAGGAAAATACAAATCAAAACAACTTCGAGATTTTCTCTTCCCTCAGTCAGATTGGCAAAGATCAATAAAACAACCAACAACAAATGCTGGAGGGAATGAAAGGCAAATGAAACTCTGATTATTCAGTGTGCTTTGCAAACTGGTGTGCTAACTACAGAAATCAATGTGGAAAAGTTTCAAAAAGCCAAAAGTAGATCCTACCATATGACTCAGCTATATCACTCCTTGGCATATAGATGTTCAAAGGATTAAACATCCTACTCTACAGATATTTGCTCCACCATGTTCATTGCTCATAATAGCTAAGAATTGGAAACATCTTAAATATCCTTCAACCAACAGATAGATAATGACAATATGATACATGAACACTATGGAATACTATTCATCTGTAAAGAAAAACAAAATGTGAACTTTATTGGTATGTTAGAACTACATAAGGGTGAGGTAACCCAGATCCAGAAAACCAACTATCCTATGTCCTCTCATTGGAGGCTTCTGGTTCCAAATCTTAAGATTTGAGTACATAGACTGAGGTAGCCATAGAAACCAGGAAAGTGACAAGGGACCATTGCAGGAATAAGGTATGTAGGGGAGTAATAAATAAGGGACTAGCAGGGTACAAGTTACCTGATCTAAAGTATGGACATGGAGGGAGACAAATACAATAGATGGGTGAAGGAGGGTGAAATAACACTAGACATTATTTGAAAACATCATAAAGTATCATACTCCGAATCATGTACCTACAAAACAAGCAAAACTCCTATATTACATATAAATCTGTGTATGAATATACAAATAAAGCTTAAATGAAAATTTCTCCTTTGTGCTAACAATCCATTCTAGGGCCAAAAGACAACCAAACAAAACCCCGATAGTAAGCATAAGAAGCCCTCCTTTGACTTGTTGCTCAGAGTTGTCTAACAGACTCGCAAAGCATTACAGGCTACTTCTACTGCCTTTGCTTGTCCCCCAGAGGTGTAAGTCCCTATGCCGAAGATACTATGTACTTCAGATACAGGGCCAGAGACTCTCTTAGCTGGGACTGACATGAAACCCTCATGCCTGTGGACTAGCTTTTATGGTACCAAAAGGATCCAGGCAAGCTTCCAAAGGAAGAAAGCAACCAACAGTCCAAGCCAGATATAAGATCCATGGAGCACAACAACCACAGGCATGGCACAATAAGGGCTCAGTGGTAGCATACCTACCCGGGCAGTAACCAACAGCTCTCTAATTGTTCTTAAGACACACTTAACAAGAGGGAGCTACTGCTTTGTACTGGAATCCTAGACAACTACCCAGAGCTAGTACAGTCATGGAACTTGAAGGAAAACCCAAAACTGCTGCTTTATGAAACCAACATAATCCCTTACAGTCTAAATATTGTCCTTAAATGTACAGATAAGTATAGTCCTCAGCCTTCATCAAGGAAACCTTTTCTTTGCAACAGATGGAGACCATTACAGAAAACCCACAACCAATTAAAATGAAGAGTGTGGAGCCCAGTCTCCATGGATATATCTACAAAACAGTCTCTACATTTAAGCCTCAGGAAACGTTGCAGATGTAAAGGAAGCAGAAAGACTATATAAGCAAGGCCATCGGGGAGTTTGCTGTGTGACTGTGTCTCCTAGTAATGTCAGAAGCTACACACATAAAGTCTCACCAACATGACCACATAAACATGAGCTGAATAAGGACAACAATAGACATGCCAATGTGGATAGGAGAATGACCAGAGGGCTACAACTCTACACAAAGTACTACATGAATCTAAGAAATGCTCAGAGTAGGAGAAATAGTCTACCCCAGGAAACATATCAGTTGGCTAACCACTATCAAATGGTCAGATATGAAAACATATATTATACAGACTGAGCAGGTTATATTTAGGAATATATATGCATATACATATGCATACAAAGAAACACTTACATGTTATTATATGTATACATTTATGCATGTAATAACAATTGACAAAAATGTGCCATACACGTGCTATCCCCTCTGCTGCCTTCCTACAGTTCTTGTTAACCTAGATGTTTTCTGTAGTGTCACTACTAGTTTTCAGTTTTCAACTGATTATATTTTATTTTCCTGTCTGAATACTTTATCCATCTGTGACTCATTCCTATCCTTCCACAATGTTTACTTTCTTCCAGTTAACTAATAAAGTCAACCTCCCCTAAGCAACCTCAGGATTATACAAGAAAATTCTCTCTATAGGCCTATTTCAGCAGAATATAATTTCTGGATAGTACTATTTTAAAAATAAAATATGTATGTAAATCAGCCTGTATACATACATTTCTAGAATTCCATTTTTCCCCTAAAGGTTATTTTATTCGACAATTTTTACTGGCTTAAGGAGTAAGTGGGAAAAGTGGAAGAATAGTTGTCACTTTGCTACTTAGGTTCATGGCAAATTAACTTTCTTCTTTCTTTCACAGAAGAGAATCTAGAATCAGTTGTACTTTTTTAATTTTATTTTTTGTTAGATATATTTTTTAATTTACATTTCAAATGTTATTTCCTTTCCCGGTTTCCTGTCCATAAGGGCCCTATCCCATCTCCCCTCCACTTTTTCTATAAGGGTATTCCCCCTCCCCAACCATGCTTCCTTCACACCTACTCACCCTGACATTCCCCTACACGGGGGGTCCTTGGCAGGACTAAGGGCATATCCTCACATTGGTACCCAACAAGGCCATCCTCTGCTACATATGCAGCTGGAGCCATGGGTCTGTCTATATGTACTCTTTGGGTAGTGGTTTGGTCCCTGAGAGCTCTGATTAGTTGCTATTGTTGTTCTTATGGGATTGCAAGCCCTCTCAGCTCCTTCAATCCTTTCTCTAATTCCTGCAACAGGAACCTCATTCTCAGTTCAATATTTTACTGCTAGGATTCCCCTCTGTATTTGTCATACTCTGGCTGAGCCTCTCAGGAGACAGCTATATCAGGCCCTGTCAGCATGCACTTATTGGCTTCATCAATATGATTAGTTTTGGTGGATATGTATATGGTTCTGAACGGCCATTCCTTCAGTCTCTGCTCCAAACTTATCCTTATACATATCTATATGCCTTCCTATGAGTATTTTTGTTTCCCCTTTTAAGGAGGACTGAAGCATCAGCTCTTTGGCTTTATTTTTTCTTTAGCTTCATGTGGTCAGTGGATTGTATCTTGAGTAATTTGAGCTTTTGGGCTAATATATACTTATCAGTGAGTGCATAACATTTGTGTGTCATTGAGATTGGGTTACCTCACTCAGGATGATATTTTCTAGTTCCATCCATTTGCCTATGAATTCCATGATGTCATTGTTTTTGATAGCCGAGTAGTATTCCATTGTGTAGATGTACCACATTTTCTGTATCCATTCTTCTGTTGAAGGGCATCTGGGTTCTTTCCAGTCTCTGGCTATTGTAAATAAGGTGGCTAGAAACATAGTGGAGGATGTGTCTTTATTGTATGTTGGAGCAACTTTGGGCTATATGCCCAGTAGTGGTATAGCTGGATCCTCAGGTAGTGCAATGTCCAATTTTCTGAGGAACCTCCGGACTTATTTCCAGAGTGGTTGTACCAAATTGCAGTCCCACAAACAATAAAGGACTGTTTCTCTGTTTCCACATCCTTACTAGCATCTGTCCTCACCTGAGTATTTGTTCTTAGCCATTCTGACTGGCGTGAGGTGGAATCTCAGAGTTGGTTTGATTTGCATTTCCCTGATGACTAAGGATGTTGAACATTTCTTTAGGTGTTTCTCAGCCATTTGGCATTCCTCAGCTGTGAATTCTTTGTTTAGCTCTGAACCCCATTTTTTAATAGGGTTATTTGTCTCTCTGCAGTCTAACTTCTTGAGTTCTTTGTCTATTTTGGATATAAGGCCTCTATCTGTTGTAGGATTGGTAAAGATCTTTTCCCAATCTCTTGGTTGCCATTTTATCCTAATGACAGAGTCCTTTGTCTTACAGAAGCTTGGAAATTTTATGAGGTCCCATTGTCCATTCTTGATCTTAGAGCATAAGGCATTGGTGTTCTTTTCAGGAAATTTTCCCCAGTTCCCATGTGATCAAGACTCTTCCCCACTTTTTCTTCTATTTGAGTGTATCTGGTTTGATGTGGAGGTTCTTAATCCACTTGGACTTAAGCTTTGTACAGGGCAATAAGAATGGATTGATTTACATTCTTCTGCATGCTGACCTCCAGTTGAACCAACACCATTTGTGGAAAATGCTATCTTTTTTCCACTGGATGGATTTAGCTCCTTTGTCAAAGATCAAGTGACCATAGGAGTGTGGATTCATTTCTGGGTCTTCAATCCTATTCCATTAATCTACCTGCCTGTCTCTGTACCAATATCACACAGTTTTTTAATCGCTATTACTCTGTAATACTACTTGAGGTAAAAGATGGTGATTCACCCAGAAGACCTTTTATTATTGAGAATAGTTTTCGCTATCCAGGGTTTTGTTGTTGTTGTTGTTGTTGTTGTTGTTGTTGTTGTTGTTGTTGTTATTCCAAATGAATTGGCAAATTGCTCTTTCTATCTCTATAAAGAATTGAGTTAGAATTTGATGGGGATTGCATTGAATCTGTAGATTTCTTTTGGAAAAATGGCCATTTTTACTATATTAATCCTGTTAATGCCAATGAACATGGGTATCTTTCATCTTCTGAGATCTTCAATTTCATTCTTCAGAGACATGAAGATCTTGTCATACAGATCTTTCACTTGCTTGGTTAGAGTCACACCTAGGTATTGTATATTATTGGGACTATTGTGAAGGGTGTCATTTGCCTAATTTCTTTCTCAGTCTGTTTATCCTTTGATTAGAGAAAGGCTAGTGATTTGTTTGAGTAAATTTCTATTCAGTCACTTTACTGAAGTTGTTCATCAGGCTTATATAGTTTTCTGGTGGACCTTTTGCGGGTACTTAAGTATACTATCATATCATCTGCAAATAGTGACTTCTGACTTCTTCCTTTCCAATTTGTATCCCTTTGACCTCCTTTCATTGTCTAATTGCTCTGGCTAGGACTTCGAGTACTATATTGAATAAGTACAGAGAGAGTGGGCAGCCTTGCTGAGTCCCTGATTTTAGTGGGATTGCTTCAAGTTCCTCTCCCCTTAATTTGATGTTGGCTACTGGTTCGCTGTATATTACTTTTACTATGCTTAGGTATGAGCCTTGAATTTCTGATTTTTCCAGGATTTTTTTCATGAAGGGGTGTTGGATTTTGTGAAATGCTTTCACATCATCTAATGATATGACTATGTGGGGTTTTTTTTTCACTTAGTTTGTTTATATAGTGGATCACTTTGATGAACTTCCGTATATTAAACCATCCCTGCATACCTGGAATGAAGCCTACTTGATCATGATGTATGATTGATGTGTTGTGATCTTGGATTCAGTTTGTGAGAATTTTATTGAATATTTTTGCATTGATATTCTTAATGAAAATTGATCTGAAGTTCTCCTTCTACATTGGGTCTTTTTGCTTCAGGTATAAGGGTAATTGTGTCTTCAAAGAAGAAATTAGGTAGTGCTCCTTCTGTTTCTATTTTGTGGAATAGTTTGGACAGTATTGGTTTGAGGTCTTCTATGAAGGCCTGCTAGAATTCTGAACTAAACCCATCTGGTCCTTGGCTTTTTCTGGTTGGGGGACTTTTAATAACTGCTTCTATTTCTTAGGAGTTATGGGACAGTTTTGAAGGTTTATCTGTTCCTGATTTAAATTTGGTACCTGAAATCTGTCTAGAAAATTTTCCATTTCATCCAGATTTTCCAGTTTTATTGAATATAGGCCTTTGTAGTAGGATCTGATGATTTTCTGAATTTCCTCAGATTCTGTTGTTATGTATCTCTTTTCATTTCTGGTTTTGTTAATTTGGATATACTCTCTCTGTTGTTTGTCTGGCTAAGGGTTTCTCTATCTTGTTGATTTTCTCAAAGAACCAGCTCCCAGTTTCCTTGATTCTTCATATAGATCTTTTTGTTTCTACTTGGTTGATTTCAGCCCTGAGTTTGATTATTTCCTGCCTTCTACTCCTCTTGGGTGCATTTGCTTCTTTTGTTCTAAAGCTTTTAGGTGTGCTTTCAAGCTGCTAATTAATGTATGCTCTCTACTGTTTCTTTTTGTGGGCAATCAGAGCTATGAGTTTTCCTCTTAGCACTGCTTTCATTGTGTCCTGCAAATTTGGGTACGTTGTGCCTTCATTTTCATTAAATTCTAAAAATATTTAATTTCTTTCTTTCGTTCTTCCTTGACCATGTTATCATTGAGTAGAGTGTTGTTCAGCTTTTTATGTACATGTGGGCTTTCTGTCATTACTGTTTTTACTGAATACCAACCTTACATTGTAGTGATCTGATAGGATGCATGGGATTGTTTAAATCTTTGTGTATCTATTGAGGCCTGTTTTGTGACTGACTATGGGGTCAATTTTGAAGAAGGTACCATGAAGTTCTAAGAAGGTATATTCTTTTGTTTTAGGAAGAAATGTTCTTTAAATATCTGTTAAAGCCACTTGATTAATAACTTCTGTTAGTTTCTCTATGTCTCCATTTAGGTTCCATTTAGGATATGCCCATTGATGAGAGTGGGGTGTTAAAATCTCCTACTATTATTGTGTGAGGTGCAATGTGTGCTTTGAGCTTTAGTAAGGTTTCTTTTATGAATGTAGATGACCTTGCATTTAGAGGACAGATATTCTGGATTGAGATGTCATCTGGGTGGATTCTCCTTTTGGTGAATATGAAGTGTCCTTCCTTGTCTTTTTTTGGTAATATTTGGTTAAACATCGATTTTATTGGCTATTGGAATGGCTGCTCGAGCTTGTTTCTTAGGACCATATGCTTGGAAAGATTTTTTCCCAGCCTTTTACTCTGAGGTAGTGTCTGTCTTTGTCTCTGAGGTGTGTTTGCTGTATGCAGCAAAATGCTAGGTCCTATTTATGTACCTAGTTTTTTAGTCTATGTCTTTTTATTGGGAAACTGAGTCCATTGATGTTAAGAGATATTAAAGAATAATGATTGTTGTTTCTATTATTTTTGTACTTTGAACTGGAATTATGTTTGTGTGGCTCTCTTCTTTTGGATTTGTCGCAAGAAGATTACTTTCTTGCATTTTATGGGGTGTAGTTTCCCTCCTTGTGTTGGAGTTGTCCATCTATTATCCTTTGTAGGGTTGGACTTGTGGAAACATATTGTGTAAATTTGGTTTTGTCATGGAATATCTTGGTTTCTCCATCTATGTTAATTGAGAGTTTTGCTGGACATAGTAGCCTGGTCTGACATTTGTGTTCTCTGGGGGTCTGTATGACATCTGCCCAGGATCTTCTGGGTTTTGCAGTCTCTGGTGAGAAGTCTGGTGTAATTCTGATAGGTCTGCCTTTATATGTTACTTGACCCTTTTCCTTTACTGTTTTTAGTATTCTTTCTTTGTTTTGTGCATTTGGTGTTTTGACCATTTCTTTTCTGGTCCTATCTATTTGGAGTTTTGTAGGCTTCTTGTATATCTATGGGCATCACTTTCTTTGGGTTAGGGAAGTTTTCTTCTATAATTTTGTTGAAGATATTTACTGGCCCTTTAAGTTCAGAATCTTCACTCTCTTCCATACCTACTATCCTTAGGTTTGATCTTCTCATTGTCTCCTGGATTTCCTGGATGTTTTGGTTTAGGAGCTTTTTGTGTTTTACATTATCTTTGACTGTTGTGTCAATGTTTTCTATGGTATCTTCTGCCCCTGAGATTCTCTCTTCTATCTCTTGTATTCTGTTGCTGATGCTTCCATCTATGACTCCAGATATCTTTACTAGGTTTTCTATCTCCAGGGTTGTCTCCCTTTGTACTTTCTTTATTGTTCCTTTTTCCATTTCCATTAAATCCTGTATAGTTTTGTTCAATCCTTTCCCCTGTCTGGTTGTGTTTTCCTATAATTCTTTAAGAGATTTTTGTGTTTCCTCTTTAAGGGCTTCTACTTGTTTATCTGTGTTGTCATGTATTTCCTTAAGAGAGCTATTTATGTCCTTCTTAAAGTCCTCTATATTCATCATGAGATGTGATTTTAAATCCAAATCTTACTTTTCTGGTTTGTTTGGGTATCCAGTATTTGCTTTGGTGGGAGAACTGGTCTCTGATGATGCCACATAGTCTTGGTTTCTGTTACTTTGTTTCCTGAGCTTGCCTCTCACCATCAACTTATCTCTGGTGTTAGCTTGTCTTGCTGTCTCTTACAGTGCCTTGACCCTCCTGTAAGCCTGTGTCAGCATGCCAGTAGACCTGTTTTGTTTCAGGGGATCTGGGAACTGAGAGCTGCTCCTGGCTTTGTGTAACCTGAAGCCTCTAGGTGGGGGGTTGCTTTGCACAGAAGAGTTGCTCTCAGGTGTGTCAGAGCTCCAGGCGACTGGCTTTCAGCTTTTGTTGCAGGCAGAAACCGGAAGGGTCCTGCTGCTGACTGCTCCTATGTTCCTGTATCCAGAGGGCACTAGGCAGGTTCCTCTTGGGCCAAGAATGTGAGCAGAAGTTGCAGTATCCCCTGAGTTCCCATGATTTTCCACACTTCTGAGAGTCCAGCTCTCTCCCCCATGGGATTTGAAAACAGAGAGCTATAGTAGCAGTTCAGCTCCAGGTGCAGGCAGAAACTGGAAGTGTCCTGTCCCAGAGGACTTCTGCCTTTGTATGTCCTGAGGCCACCAGTCGGGTTACTTGGAGCATAAGAGTTGGTCTTACCTCTGCTCTCAGGTGTGTCAGAGTTCCAGACGACTGGCTTTTGGCTCTTGTTGCAGGCAGAAACCGGAAGGTTCCTGCTGCTGACTCTTCCTATGTTCCAGTATCCAGATGGCACTAGGCAGGTTCCCCTTGGTCCAGGAATGTAAGCAGAAGTAGATGTCTCTCCTGAGCTCTCAGGATTGTCTGCACTTCTGAGAGTCCAGCTATCTCCTCCGTGGGACTTTGGAGAGCTGTGGGACTGCTTCAGTTCAGCTCGAGGACAGGCAGAAACCCCGCAGATGTCTGATGAATTTGGCTTATGGAATGATTCTGTCACTGCACAGAAGTTTGAGAGCTAGGAGGTGGGGGATGCCATTACTCTCATATATCCAATTCCCCACGCTTTGTCATCCCTCCAGCAGAAAGACAGGGCATCAAGTGACAGTTGTCCTTTCTTTATTCTGCAAGGCTAAGGAAAGTATTTAAAGTGGTGTATAGAAGCATATGTGAATATTGAATTTCTGAGGGAGTTTCTCCTAGAAGGTTCCCTAAATCATTCATTTTCAGAGTCCAACACCAAGGTACTTCCTTTTCCTCAGTAATGAAGAGTGGCAAGTGACTTCAAAGGAGTCCACAAATATTGCATATGACTAGTTGCATGATAATATTATGATAAAAAAATGAGAGTTAATGGCAGCTGGGTCGCAGATGTTTTAGGCTTACTATATGTATTAGTTACTTTCTTACTGTTCTGATGAAATATCCTGATAGAAGAATCTTATAGGACATTGAGTAGAGTTTCAGACCATAGTCCATCATAGCAAGGAAGGCATTACTGCAGACAGAAGAAGTTGGCTGGTTGCAGTCAAGTAGCAGAGAGTGAATATAGAGTGGGGCCAGGCTTTAAAACTTCAAGGCCTGTCCTCTAAGCCTGCCTCCTATGACCCACTTCCTCTAGCAAAGATTCACCTCCTAAAGATTCCACAATCTTTTGAAATAATGCTCCCAGCTAAGGAACACAAGAATTCAAACACATGAGCCTATGAGGGGCATTTTACATCAAACCACAACAGTATGCAAACCCTGGTCCTATACTCATCTGATAACTGCTCATTTTGAACATATTTTCATAGATTCCATCTTAAAAATGGTTCCAGCAAGGAAATTGTTTAAATTGCCTTCACATTGCAAACTATGCTCACTTCAGAACATGTTAGCAATTCATAATTGATATTCTAAAAATAAAAATAATGTGCATACTCTTTTCCATCTGGGCAAAATTAGAGTTATTGTGTATTTTTATCTACTTATCATAGATAATGTGGTTAACAAGAACCTTCTAAATACTATTGTGTTTTTTAAAATAAAACAATCAAGTTGGGAGCTAAATTTATCAATTGAAACCAGGCTGAGATTGTTGTCCTAGAGCCCAGGGAATGCTTTCCTTCCTTTAAATCAAATGATCATTTTCTATTTTCCAGCATAACTCATAAGCTTATATTTCAGGCTTTCAGCAAATGAGCTTTTGGCAAACTTTTTCCCCAATTTCTTTGAAGGCCAGAATACACTGTGCAAGCATGAATATATAGATTATCCATCCATCACCGTTATGACAGCTCCTCACCTAGACATTTGATCAATAGCACAAGGTCTTGCTCAGTTACCTTGTCACAATCTTGTTAAATTACTTCTAAATGTAATCACGCAGAAATAAATAAAACAAGACTATAAACATAGGAGTTGATAATCTCTGTGTTAGATTTTTATGAAAATACATCAAATGCTGTATTCTTTCAATATTGGGGAAGAGCTTAAAATTAGATAAAAGTTCTTGGGGCTAGAGGATGGGTCAGTGGATAAGAGCACTTGCTAGGCAAGCTTGAAGACCTGAGTTCAAATCAAAGCATTCACTTAAAAATCCGGGATGAACTGCACAAATCCCTCTGACTCCAGTCAATTGCCTCTGAGGTACCAACATTTCCTTGAATTTTTGAGTATGCAATGTAACTATTTACCACAACATACATCTGCAAAGGATATTTATTAGTTCTTTTCTTGTTTCTGTGACCAAATGCCTGACAAGAAGCAATTTATGGGCAGAAGGGTTTATTTTGATTGCGGTTGGAGAATGATTTCATCATGTCTGGAAAGGCACAGTGACAGCAGTATCAGACAGCCAGTCACATTAACTACACAGTCAGAAAGAGAATAGGCAGAAGTAGGGCTGGGCTATAAAACCTCAAGTCTTGCCACTAGTGACCAACTTCATCCAAAAAGGATCCACCTCCTGGTTCCACCACCTTCCAAAGGAGCGTCCTCAGCTGGAGACAACATGTTCAAACAAATGAGCCTCTAAGGAACATTTCAAATTCAAAACACAACAGGAGATTTATACCTACACGCTCATTTTCCAGGAAGGAAATAATAGGGCTTGTGGCTGCTCCAGTGATCTTGGTGACAACACAATCAAGACTGCCCTGGTTGCTATGGAGACCAAAAGCCCTTGGATCAAGTTCACAGTGCAGTGCTTTGGAAACAGCCCTGCCAGCAGCTGTTGGCATCCAGACCTTGCTATAAAGAAGTCACAGAAAGGGAGGGGACAGTAATTGTTTTCCATTGAAAGTAAGACACACAAAGAGCATGCAGTGGGAGAATGACTGACCTAGATGCTATCAGAGGATTTAATGAACCCACCCTGGCTAGCAATGTTTTTAAAACCACCCTAACTGCTCAGCAAATGAATTCTGGTATGAGTCTCCTCAGAAAGCTTTCTAAGGGGAGTACACATGAGCTGCATAACCCAGAGCCAGCTGAAACAACAGCTGGGAGAAGAGGAAATAAATAGGTCAGGTATTTTAGGAGATAAACGTGTGTTCCCCAAGGTCTCTTGTGCAACTTTTATGAAAAGCAGGTGAAAGCATTTTTCCAGTTGTTTTAAACTTTTTTTAATAGGGGCGATGATATCTGAAATTCAACTGCAGGCTGACAATAGTCTCCCATGGCCAATTACTTTCTATTGAACAGGAATTTGTATGTTCCAGAGATTTTTCTTAATTTTGAGCAGAAAACATGGAAAGATGTGAAACCTTTAATACAACTTTTTAATGATGACAAGCTGAGTAGTGGGGATTTTTGCATCTGTATGTGTATACATGTTTGTACACATGTATGAAAGTATGAATGCACATGTATAAATATATATACATATATACATATATGATTTTGAAGGTCAAAGTTTAACAATGTATAATTTTCTCAATCACGCTCCATAATATATATTAAGGTAGGATCCCTCATTTGAACTCAGAGCTACCAAATTCTGCTAGTCTAGTTAGCCAGACCAATCTGAGGATCCCTTGTTACCACCCTTCAAGCTCTAAGATTATAGGAGGTCACCAAGCATGTATGGCATGGTTCTGAGTTTCTGAATGCTGATCCTCCTGCCTGCACAGCAAATAATTTACCCAGTGAACCATCCCACCTGCCCCCAACCTGTTTTTTTTAAATTTATGAATTGCAAATGTGGTAAAGGAATCATGAAGTGATTTATTAAATCTTTCTTATGCAATCTAGTATTTAGCATGGAAAAACCAGGAATTGAAATCTGTGTGTACCAGAAGGCTTTTCTGACTGGAATATATATGAACTAATAGAAAGATGTGTTGTCACAGGCTGGGCTTTTTAAAAAAGATCCTCAATGGAAAACACAAAAGCCAAACCAATTTCTTTCCAAGCATGAGATCATAAATGAGTGAATATTGGTTGATCAACAGCCACAGCACTGAATCATTCTTGGAAATGAGATGTTTTAAAGCGCATTTGCTCGTGGGTGGAGTAGGCAATAGAAAAATCACTGAAATTCATCCTGCCTTGAGTTAGAAAGGAAAGCAGGAAAAAGTCTTGGCAGCAAGACACTGAAATCCCATTGCTAGGGAACTATTTCAATATTTTCCCTTCAAGTTAATATTTAACTATATGCCTTCTTCTTTCAACACTTTACCCTTATTGCTGAGTACCTGTGAATTCCTCATGCTGAAATAGATGGTACAAAAAAAGAGAAGCAATAAACAGTAAATCAGTTTTCTTATTTCTAAGAGCCAAAAATAAAATTGGTCAAGTTATTAAAATGAGTACTTGTGAAAAGTTACAATTTCATTCCTCTTTATGCAATGAATACACTGACAACATGCAACAAAATAAAGGGTCTGTTTTGTTTTGTTTCATCTCATTGTTTGACTGGTATATTCCATTATTGGAGGGAAGTTGAGGATGAGACTTATATTCACAGTCAAGAATAAAGAAAAAATAAGCACATGTATTCTTACTTGCTACAATACTCAACTAGCTTTCTTCGCTCATACAGTTCAGGGACCAGCTTAGGGAATAGTGGACTCAGTATTCTTATACTGGTTAACAGTCAAGATGATTCCTTACAGACATACTCTCCTCGTGGGCCAACTTGATCTAGAAAATTACTTATAAAGACTCCCTTCCCAATTGATTCCAAATTATTTTAGTCTGACAGTTAAACTAACCACCACAGAGAGGAAACCCTGTCTTTCTGTTTTAGCAATAGAAATACCTTATAAGAAGCAGTTCTCAACCTGTGTAGGTCACAATATCTTTGGGGTCAAACAACCCTTTCACAGGGGTTGCATATCAGATGTCCTGAATATCACCTATTTACATTACAATTCATAACACTAGCAAGATTACAATTATGAAGAAGCAATGAAAACACTTTTATGGTTAGGGGTCACCAAACATGAGTAACTGTATTAATGGGTGACAGCATTAGGAAGGTTGCAAACCACTGATATAGAAACATAGATGACGGGAACAGAGCAAAGAACTGAGTGCACAAGCAACAAACCTTGTTGTCGCACCCAGGACAAATTTATTTTCTGAGAACTGAACTCATTTTCTCCAACACAGTTGTTTGCTGGCTTCAAAGCAATGAATGCCATATGTGGTAAAAGTACCACTGTCTTGTGCCTTCTGGAAAGTTTACTGTCCTTTTGTACTAATCATGTGTGTCGTGCTGTAACAATATACCTGACAAAAGTAACAAAAGGAAATGTATAGCTTGGCTCACAGTTTGAGGCTACAGTCCATGATCAGGGTAATTGTGGGCCCAGAGGTTGAAGCAGCTGGTCACATTACACACACAATCAGAAAACAGAGACATGAATACTTGTGCTCAGCTTGTTTTCTCAGTTATTATTCAGTCCAGTAGCCCACCCCAACCAAAATTAAGGTGGGTCTTCCTACCTCAGTTAACCCAATCTAAATAATTCTTCACAGGTGTTTCCAGAAGTTTGTCCTAGTTTAACGTACATCTTGTCACATTGACAATCAAAATTATCCATTAAACCCATTTGGCTGAAGGATATTCCATTAAGAAACCCTTTCTGCCTGTCTTTGGTGGAGGCTTGGCTACTGTACTAAAAATCTAGTTCAAATTATAAATCTGTGTTAGGAAAGTTAAAAAATGCTACTGTCATTAGTCACAGCCTGTTAAAAACAACACTTATTGAGCTAGGTGTGGTAGGTAGTACATGACTGATGTCCCCACAATCGGGAAATGAGTTAAGAGTATCGTGTGCTAGATGTCAGCATGAGCTCTACAGCATATCCCATCTTAAGAAGTAAAAACAGATTCCTGACTGCTAGTAAACATTAATGAGAAATAAGCATTTTCATTAATTAATGTTTATGCTCCTCTAACACATGCTTTATTGCTACATCTGTGAGAAGTTCAAAGTTTATTTCAACATAATCTTTAATATAATGAATCCATTAACTACTCTAATGAACTCAAGAATTTTCCTCACCCACCAAGCAATGCAATGTATCTTACCTTTCACTTGTATTTTCGCACACACACTGTAGGGGGAGAAAAGGAGGGATGGGGTGACAGATAGAAGGAGAAAAGGAGAGACAGATATAGAGACACACAGAAAGAGGGTGGGTGACTGTGGATTTTGAGAGGGAGCCTAACATGTTCTCCTAATGAAAACCATAAAACAGATATAGATGAGAATCAATAATGAAGGATCTCCCAGTTGCTGGGAATTTTAAGCTTACTTTCTGTGTCAGTTTTAAAGGAGAACTGACAGTTGATGGTCATAGAATATCTAGAGTAAATTCAGATGAGCTACAAACAGGAATAAGAAAAGCAGCATTAAGGAAATGGGCAAAAAATGATTAGGTATATTCCAGTGCAAAATCAAAATCTATTCAAAACCCTGGATATGACACCTAATAAGTAAGTATTTCAGTGTAGTGGAATATACTCAGTCTGTCTAAGTTTGGATTAATGATATTACAAAAAGTATCCAAAGTTATAAAAAAAAAGTATCCAAAGCTATGACAGGAGATTAAAACTTAAATCTATAAGGTTTAGCCTTTCAAATACCAGTCGTTTTCATGTTATTTTCTCATTTACCTAGATTTTTGTTATTTGAAGGAGTCAGTTTTGAATTTGTTCCCTTTGATTGCCTGGGCAACTCATTCACCAGGAAGGAATTTGAATGCTGTGGTAGATTTGTTGTTATTGATGTATGTACCTTGAGTATTATTGGTCAGAAGCCGCACAATTTGAACATTGAAATGCCTATATTTTACACTTACTCATGTTTATCTCAGGTCAATCATAAACAAAACAAAATATCTGTATGACTCTATTATTAGATACTTTCCATTGGGTGAGACTCGATTGGAGCATAGCCAAGTTAAGAAAGCATCTTTAACCACAATCCGTGGCCCAAATCTAATCTATTGCATGTATTTTTGAATGATTGTTTATTATAGCATGACCACACACATTTGTAGATATCTGATCTATAGCTGCTTTCACACACACACACACACACACACACACACACACACACACACAAGGGTCCAATAAATAATAAAACAGGTGTTCTGTCCCTGTGTTGTCCAACTTCCCAGCAATTCTGTTCCCTCTTAGCTCTACCCATGTTATTCATGTGATTGACCATTTACAAACTAGAAAATGTCTGAACGTGAACTGCTAAAGATGATCCACAGGGTCTCACAGTCCCAAATCCTAGCTATCCTTGTACTCTGTTACTCAGACTTTGTCAGGACACACCCATGTTCCCAACCTTCATTTTCATCTATTTAATAGTAGAAATAGCAGCCTTTTAAATACCAAAGAAATAAACCACAACAACAACAAAAAAAAATAACAAAGAAGCATAGCCTGCCTTTCACAGGGTAAAAAACCCACTTCCATTAGCAATTATAGATGAGCACAGCTATTACCCTGAAATAGACAAAAGTCACATGAAGCAGAGCACTGAGAGACAGGAACACAGATTACATTCTTGAATAATACCTGTCTGTGTTGTGGGCTCAGTTCCAATGAAATAGCTTTTTGTTTTATTGGACATTTTTTTATTTACACTTCAAATGTTATTCCCTTTCCCCATTGCCCACACATAAGCCTCCTATCTCATCCCCCTCCCATTTTTCTATAAGGGTGTTCCCCTCCCCATCCACTGCTGATCCCACCCCCCTGACATTCCTCTAAACTGGGGGATCCAGCCTTGTCAGGACCAAAAGCTTCTCCTTCCATTGGTTCCCAACAAGGCCATCCTCTGCTACATATGCAGCTGGAGCCATGGGTCAGCCCATGTATATACTCTTTTGGTAGTGGTTTAGTCCCTGGGAGCTCTGGTTGGTTGGCATTGTTGTTCATATTGGGTCTCAAGCCACTTCAGCTCTTTCCATCCTTTCTCTAATTCATCCAACAGGGGTATTGTTCTAAGTTCAATAGTTTGCTGCTAGCATTTACCTCTATATTTGACAGGTTCTGGCTGTGCCTCTCGGGAGATATGTATGTCCAGCTCCAGTCAGCATGCACTCTTTACCTTCTTCAATCTAAACTAGTTTTGGTTGTTCTCTATATATGGGCTGTATACACATGTGGGGCAAGCTCTTAATGGCTGTTCCTTCAGTCTCTCCTCCAAACTTTGCCTCCATATCCCCTCCTCAGAAGATTTTTGTTCCCCCTTCCAGGAGGACTGAAACATCTGCTCTTTGGTTGTCTTTCTCCTTGAAGTTCATGTGCTCTATGGATGGTATCTTGGGTAATTCGAGCTTTTGGGTTAAAATCCACTTATCAGTGAGTGCATACCACGTGTGTTTTTCTGTGATTGGGTTACATCACTCAGGATGATATTTTCTAGTTCAATTCATCTGCCTATGAATTTCAAGAAGTCGTTGTTTTTGATAGCTGAGTAGTACTCCATTGTGTAGAAGTACCACATTTTTTGTATCCATTCCTCTGTTGAAGGGCATCTGGGTTCTTTCCAGCTTCTGGCTTTTATAAATAAGGATGCTATGAACATAATGGAGCATATCTTTATTGTATGTTGGAGCACCATTTGGGTGTATGCCCAGGAGAGTTATAGCTGGGTCCTCAAATAGTGGAATGTCCAATTTTCTGAGGAACCTCCAGACAGATTTCAAAAGTGGTTGTACCAGTTTGCAATTCCACCAACAGTGGAGGAGTGTTTGTCTTTCTCCATAACCCCTCCAGCATCTGTTGTCAGCTGAGTTTTTGATCTTAGCCATTCTGACTGCTGTGTGGTGGAGTCTCAGGGTTGTTTTGATTTGCATTTTCCTGATGACTAAGGATGTTGAATATTTCTTTAGGTGCTTCTCAGCCATTTGATATTCCTCAGCTGAGAATTCTGTGTTTATTGCTGTACCCGATTTTTATTAAAGTTATTTGGCTCTCTGCAGTCTAACTTCTTGAGTCATTTGTATATTTTGGTTATTAGTGCTCTATCAGATGTAAGATTGGTAAAGATCTTTTCCCAATCTGTTGGTTGCCATTTTGTTGTAATAAAAGTGTCCTCTGCCTTGCAGAAGCTTTGCAATTTCATGAGGTCCCATTTGTCCATTCTTGATCTTAAAGCATAAGCCATTGGTGTTTTGTTCAGGAAATTTTCCACAGTGCCAATTTGGTCAAGGCCCATGCTCAATTTTTCTTCTATTAATTTGAGTGTATCTGGTTTGATGTGGAGGTCCTTGATCCAATTGGACTTAAGCTTTGTACAGGGCAATAAGAATGGATCGATTTGCATTCTTCTATATGCTAACCTCCAGTTGATCCAACACCATTTGTGCAAAATGCTATCTTTTTTTCCCTGGATGGTTTTAGCTCTTTTGTCAAAGATCAAGTGGCCATAGGTTTGTGTGAATTCATTTCTGGGTCTTCAGTTCTATTCCACTGATCTACCTGCCTGTCTCTGTACCAATACCATCAATACCATACAGGTTCTATATATATATATATATATATATATATATATATATATCACATTTGCTCTGTAATACTGCGTGAGGTCAGGGACGGTGATTCCCTCAGTTGTTCTTTTATTATTGAGAATAGTTTCTGCTATCCTGGGTTTTTTGTTATATGAAATAAATTTGAAAATTGCTCTTTCGAACTATGAAGAATTGAGTTGGAATTTTGATGGGGATTGCATAGAATCTGTAGATTGCTTTTGGCAAAACGGCCATTTTTTCTTTATTAATCCTGCAAATCCATGAGCATAGGAGGTCTTTCTATTTTCTGAGAACTTATTCAACTTCCTTCTTCAGAGACTTGAAGTTCTTGTCATACAGATCTTTCACCTGCTTGGTAAGAGTCACACCCAGGTATTTTATTTTATTTGGTACTATTGTGAAGGATGTCATTTCCCTAATTTCTTTCTCAGTCTGTTTATCCTTTGAGAAAGGAAGGCTATTGATTTGTTCGAGTTAACTTTATAACCAGACACTTTGCTGAAGTTGTTGATCAGGCTTAGGAGTTTTCTGGTGAAATTTTTGGGGTCACATAAGTACACTATCATATCATCTGCAAATAGTGATATTTTGACTTCTTCCTTTCCAATTTATATTCCTTTGACTTCTTTTCATTGTCTGATTGCTCTGACTAGGACTTCAAGTATTAAATTTAATAAATAGGGAGAGAGTGGGCAGCCTTGTCTATTCCCTGATTTTTGTGGGATTTCTTCAAATTTCTCTCCATTTAGTTTAAAGTTAGCTACTGGTTTTGCTGTATATGGCTTTTACTATGTTTAGGTATGGGTCTTGAATTCCTGATCTTTCCAGGACTTTTATCATGAATTTTGTCAAATGCTTTCTTAGCATCTAATGAAATGATCATGTGGTTTTTATCTTTCAGTTTGTTTATATAGTGAATTACTTTGATGGATTTCCATATATTGAACCATCCCTGAATCCGTGGGATGAAGCTTACTTGAGCATGATGGATGATCATTTTGATGTGTTCTTGGATTTGGTTTGTGAGAATTTTATTGGGTATCTTTGCGTCAATATTCATAAGAAAAATTGGTCTAAACTTCTCTTTCTATGTTGGGTCTTTGAGTGGTTTAGGTATAAGTTTAATTGTGTTTTCATAGAAGGAATTGGGTAGTACTCCTTCTGTTTTCATTTTGTGGAATAGTTTGGACAGTATTGGTATGAGGTCTTTCATGAAGGGTTGCTATAATTCTACACTAAATCCATCTGGTCCTGGGCTCTTTTTGGTTGGGAGACTTTTAATAACTCCCTTAGGAGTTATGGGGTTGTTTAGATGGTTTATCTGATCCTGCTGTAACTTTGGTACCTGGTATTTGTCTAGAAAACTTTCCATTTCCAAAAGATTTTCAAGTTTTTTTTAATTTGCTTTTGTAGTAGGATCTGATGATTTTCTAAATTTCCTCAGAGTCAGTTAGTCTCCATTTTCATTTCTGATTTTGTTAATTTGGGTACACTCTCTGTGCCCTCTGGTTAATATGGCTAATGGATTATTTATTTTGTTGATTTTCTCAAAGAACCAGCTCCTGGATTCCTTGATTCTTTGTATAGTAATTATTGTTTCTACTTGGCGGATTTTAGCCTTGAATTTCATTATTTCCTGCCTTCTACTCCTCTTGAGTGCACTTACTTCTTTTTGTTCTAAAGCTTTTGAGTGTGCTGTCAGGCTCCTAATTAATGTATGCTCTCTCCTGATTCTTTTTGGAGGCAATAAGAACTATGAGTTTTCCTCTCAGCACTGCTTTCATTGTGTCTCACAAGTTAGGGAATGTTGTGTCTTCATTTTCATTAAATTCTAAAATGGCTTTAGTTTCTTACTTTATTTCTTCCTTCACTAAGTTATCACTGAGTAAGCGTTATTCAACTTCCATATGTAGGTGGGCTTTCTGTCATTTTTGTTGTTATTGAAGACTAGCCTTAGCCCATGGTGATCTGTTAGGATGCATGGGATTATTTCTATCTTCTTGAATCTGTTGAGGCCTTTTTTTGTAATTGCTTATATGGTCAATTTTGGAGAAGGTACCATGAGGTGGTGAGAAGGTATATCCTTTTGTTTTAGGATGGAATGTTCTATAAATATCTGTTAAGTCCATTTGGTTCACAGCTTCTCTTAGTCTGTTTATGTCTCTGTTTAATTTCTGTTTCCATGATCTGTCCATTGATGAGAGTGGGGTGTTGAAATCTCCTACTATTATTGTGTGAGGTGCAATGTGTGCTTTGAGCTTTAGTAAGGTTTCTTTTTTATGTATGTAGGTGCCCTTGTATTTGGAGCATAGATATTTAGGATTGAGAGTTCATCTTGGGAATTTTTCCTTTGATGAATATGAAGTGTCCTTCCTTATATTTTTTTTTGATGACTTTTTAGTTGAAAGCTCCATTTTATTCAATATTAGAATGGCTACTCCAGCTTGCTTCTTCAGACCATTTCATTGGAAAATGCTTTTCCAGCCTTTTACTCTGAGGTAGTGACTCTTTTGTCTCTGAGGTGTGTTTCCTGTCAGCAGCAAAATGCTGGGTCCTCTTAATGAATCTAGTCTGCTAATTTGTGTCTTTTTATTGGGGAATTGAGTCCACTGATGTTGAGAGATATAAGGGAATAATGATAGTTGTTTCTGGTTATTTTCGTATTTGGAGGTGGGATTATGTTTGCATGCTTCTCTTCTTTTGGTTTTGTTGCAAGGAGACTACTTTCTTGCTTTTTCTATGGTATAGTTTCCCTCCTTGTGTTAGGCTTTTCCATTTATTATCCTTTGTTGGGCTGGATTTGTAGAAAGATGTTGTATAAATTTGGTTTTGTCATGGAATATCCTGGTTTATCCATCTATGTTATTTGAGAGTTTTGCTGGATATAGGAGCCTGGGCTGGCATTTGTATTTTCTTAGGGTCTGTATCACATCTGTCCAGGATCTTCTGACTTTCACAGTCTCTGGTGAGAAGTCTGCTGTAATTCTGATAGGTCTGCCTTTATATGTTACTTGACCTTTTACCCTTACTGCTTTTAATATTTTCTTTGTTTTGTGCATTTGGTGTACTATTATGTAACAGGAGGAATTTCTTTTCTGGTCTAATCTATTTGGAGTTCTGTAAGCTTCTTGTATGCCTATGGGTATCTCTTTTTTTAGGTTAGGGAAGTTTTCTTCTATGATTTTGTTGAAAATATTTGCTGGTCCTTTGAGTTGGGAGTCTTCACTCTCTTCTATACCTAATATCCTTAGGTTTGATCTTCTCATTGTGTCCTGGATTTTCTGAATGTTTTGGGCTAGGAGCTTTGTCCATTTTACATTATCTTTGACAGTTGTGTGGATGTTTTCTGTTTTATCTTCTGCTCCTGAGATTCTCTCTTCTATCTCCTGTATTCTGTTGCTGATGCTTCTATTTATGACTCCATATCTCTTTCCTAGGTTTTCTATCTCCATGGTTGTCTCCCTTTGTGCTTTCTTTATTGTTTCTATTTCCATTTTTAACTCCTGAATGGTTTTGTTCATTTTCTTCTCCTGTTTGGTTGTGTTTTCCTGTAGTTCTTTAAGGGATTTTTGTTTTTCCTCTTTAAATGCTTCTACTTGTTTACTTGTGTTGTCATGTAATTCCTTAAGGGAGTTATTTATGACCTTCTTAATGTCCTCCATCATCATGATAAAATGTGATTTTAAATCTAAATCTCATTTTCCCGGTGTGCTTGGACATCCAGTGTTTGCTTTGGTTGGAGAACTGGGCTCTGATGATGATGCCAAGTAGTCTTTGCTTCTGTTGCTTGGGTTCCTGCGCTTGCCTCTAGCCATCAGGTTGTCTCTGGTGTTAGCTTGTATTGCTGTTTCTGGTGGTTGCTTGAACATCCTGTGGGCCTGTGTGTCAGCACTCCTGTATACCTGTTTTCCTGTTTTCTTTCAGCCAGTTATGGGAACAGAGTATTCTGCTCTCAGTAGTGTAGTTGCTCCTGGCTGCTGGCTTTCAGCTCTCAGCAAAGGCAGCAACCTGAAGTGTCCTGCCCCTACTGCTACTAAGTCCCAGTGCTCAAGGGGTACAGATGGCACTAGGCATTTTCCTCTTGATTTGGGAATGTGGGCACACTGTATTCTCCTCTGGTTTCTCAGGAGTGTCCGCACTTCTGAGGATCTAGGTCTCCACCACACAAAAGGGATTTGTGTGCAGGGAGCTGTTTGACTAGTTCAGTTCAGATCTGGGGACAGATCTGGACCATGGGGCTCCTGCAACTGACTGCCCCTATATTCCTGTGTCCAGAGGCACTGTGCAGTTTTCTCTTGGGCCAGGGATGTGGGCAAAGGTGGGCAGAAGGGGCAGTCTGTCCTGCCCTGTAGTCTCATGATTGCCTGCACTTCTGGGTGTTCGGCTCTCTCTCCCACAGGATTTGTAAGCAGAGAGTTGTCAGTCTATGTCTTTTTATTGGGGAATTGAGTCCATTGATGTTGAGAGATATTAAGGAATAGTGATTGTGGCTTCCTATTATTTTTGTTGTTAGAGGTGGAATTATGTTTCTGTTTCTCTTTTCTTTTGGTTTCCTTGCAAGGAGATTAGTTTCTTGCTTTTTCTAAGATGTAGTTTCTGTTCTTGTGCTGGAGTTTTCCATCTATTTTCTTTTGTAGGGCTGCATTTGTAGAAAGATACTGTGTAAATTTGGTTTTGTCATGGAATATCTTGGTTTCTCCATCTATGTTAATTGAGAGTTTTGCTGGATATAGGAGCCTAAGCTGGCATTTGTGTTCTCTTTTAGGGTCTGTATCACATCTATCCTGGATCTTCTGATTTTTAGTCTCTGGTGAGAAGTCTGTTTAACTGATAGGTCTGCCTTTTATATATTACTTGACCTTTTTCCTTATGGCTTTTAATATTCTTTCTTTGTTTTTTTGCCTTTGGTGTTTTGACTATTATGTGAGATAGGAAGAATTTCTTTTCTGGTCCAATCTATTCGGAGTTCTGTAGGCTTCTTGTACGTTTATGGGCATCTGTTTCTTTAGGATTTGGAAATTTTTCTTCTATAATTTTGTTGAAAATATTTACCAGCCCTTTAAGTTTGGGGTATTCACTCTCTTCTTATACTTATTATCCTTAAGATAATAAGTATCTTAAGATCTTCTCATTGTGTCCTGGATTTCCTGGATGTTTTGGGCTAAGAACTTTTTGTGTTTTACCTTATCTTTGATGGTTGTGTTGATATTTTCTATGGTATCTTCTGCCCCTGAGATTCTCTCTTCTATCTCTTGTATTCTGTTGCTGATGCTTCTATCTATGACTCCACATCTCTTTCCTAGGTTTTCTATCTCCATAGTTGTCTCCCTTTGTGCTTTCTTTATTGTTTCTATTTCCATTTTTATATCCTGGATGGTTTTGTTCAAATCCTACTTCTGTTTGGTTGTGTTTTCCTGTGATTCTTTAAGGGATTTTTGTATTTCCTCTTTAAGGGCTTCTACTTGTTTACTTGTGTTGTCCTGTATTTCTTTAAGGGAATTATTTATGACCTTCTTAACATCCTCCATCATCATCATGAAATGTGATTTTAAATCCAAATCTTTCTCTTCTGGTGTGTTTGGCTATCCAGTATTTGCTTTTGTGGGAGAACTGGTCTCTGATGATGCCAAGTAGTCTTGGTTTCTGTTGCTAAGTTTCCTGAGCTTGCCTGTCCCTCAGGTTGTCTCTGACAGTGGCTTGACTCTCCTGTAGGTTTTTGTGTCAGCACTCCTGTAGACGTGCTTTCGTTCAGCCAGATCTGGGAACAAAGGGCTGCTCCTGGGTTTGTGTGACCTGAAGCCTTCAAACGGGTTGCTTGGTACAGAACTGTTGGTCTGCCCTCTACTCTCAGGTGTGTAGGTGCTCCTGATGACTGGTTTTCAGCTCTCAGTGCAGGCAGAAACCAGAAGGGTCCTGCCCCTGACTGCTCCTATGTCCCTATGCCCAGAGGGCACAGATGGTACTAGACAATTTCTTCTTAGGTCAGGAATGTGGGTAGAAAGCAGTTGTCCCCTCCGAGTACTCAGGATTGTCCACACTTCTGAGGATCCACCTCTCTCCTCCACAGGATTTGGGTGCAGGGAGCTGTAGGACCTGTTCTATTCAGTTCTGGGCACAGGCAGAAACCAGCAGAATATCCTTTCCATTCAACATTATAATGCAAAAGTTCCTCTTACAGTTTAGAAGATAAAACAGGACCCGACAAAGGAAGGCTAAACAGAGGCTTTCAATGCCTGTTGTGTGGAAAGCCTGGGAGGATGACAACGAATTAAAATAGGTGCCGTTCAGAATCTCTTGTATATTTTCTCAGTTCTGAAAAAAGATCTGAAGCAGTATTGAGGGAAAAGCCCACAGTGCATCATAACACAGTGTGCTAGCAGCTAAGAAGGAAACACAGCATGAACTCAACTTTGGCATCTCCCCAGTTCTGGGTGTCCCTGGGATGACCACGCCTGGGGATGGGGCACATGCTGGCCCTGGGTGGCAGATTCTACTGTAGGTTGGAGCTCTGCCTGCCCTCCGCCCTGGGCCAGGCCCACTCCATAAAATAACTTTTACCCATAGCCAATTTATATAGAAGTGTGAGTAACATATGTGTGTACTATATATGTAAATGTATATAAATTTATGTGTTATGCATACATTTTAAAAATACTATAAAGATATTGGTATACAATCAAAGCCAAGATTCAATGGTAGGTATGTTGAATGATTGTGCAGCTAAAGATAGCTATCATTCTACTGTGCTATACACTTAGACCAGAGCCTAGCATAATCATCAGAGGCTTCATCCAGCCACTGATAGTAGCAGATGCAGACTTATAGCCAAATGTTAGGCAGAGCTTGGGGAATACTGGAGAAGGTGGGAAGAAAGGATTGTAGGAACCAGAGAAGTCAAGGAAACCACAAGAACACCCACAGAGAATCAACTAACTAGCAGTTATAAGAGCTCACGATTGAACCAACAGTCAGAGGTCTGCAGGGGTTTGACATAGATCCTCTGCATATATATCGTGGTTATATACAGTTTGGTATTCTTGTGGGACTCCTGACAGTGGGAATGGGGATGTTTCTGACTTTTTTGTCTGCTTTTGAGACCCTTTTCCACCTGCTGGGTCGCCTTGCCTAGACTTGATATGAGAGTTTGTGCCTAATCTTATTGCATCTTGTTATGTCGTGTTTGGTTGATATCCCTGGGAAGCCTACTCTATTCTGAAGGAAAATGGAGGAGTAGTGGATGGGAGAGAAGGGAGTTGGAGGAGAGCCTAGGAGGAGAGGAGGGAGGAAAAACTGCAGTCAGTGTGTAATATATGAGAAAAGAATAAATAAAAATTTAAAATAGCTATCTTCCTGATGTATATTATTTTAGAAACAATCAATATATATTAATTTATATAACACTGTATTACTTTAAATAGACAAAAATAAAGGAAAATTTATTTTTATATGGCTGGAGAAAAATTGCCATAGGGAAAGTGCAGGCCATGTAAGAAAGAAGGACTCAGTTCAATTTCCAGAACCAAGGTAAATAAAGTCAGGCATGGTAGCACATACTTAGAGAAACAGGGACGGGTAGAATCCTGGAGCTTACCGGGCAATAAGCCTGGTCTTCTCCAGGAACACCAGGTACCACTGAGAAATCTCAGAGAAACAAAACAAGTCACTGATTTCTTAAAGAATGGCGTCCAATAACATCCTCTCTGAACTTCATAAACATAGGAACACACATTAAAATGCATACACACATCAAAAATAGGTTCATATTACACTAAAAGATTTTAGCTAGAAAGAATGTGGTAAACTGTCCTATTATTAAATAAATGATGACTCATTCAGTAAACAAATTATCAAGTGTAATATATTATGTAATCGTGAGCTCATTGGTAAAAGAGAAACACAAACTTTAATAGTTTATATTTTGGACTGGAGATAAAGTGGCTATAAACAATTTAAAATTCAAACATATAGAATGTTAGCCAGTGATAAATGCTATAAAGGGAAGTAAAGCATGAAAGAGAAATTACTCCAAATATACATCACAACAGGCAAAACAAAAGGAGGAGAAGAAAAATGGCAAAGGCTATGTTAGCTACTCATTGTCATGTAATAAATGATAAGAGGCTTAGTTATGTAAAGCAGCACATAACTATGCTGTCAAATATTCTGTAAGTCAGGAGTACAGGCAAGTTTGGTTTTATTCCTGGTTCAGAGCTGTTGTTACTTTTGAAAGTCTTCTGAGAAGACTTCTGAGAAGGTATACTATGTGGAAGGATTTGTTCACACACTTGATGGTTAGAATTAAGTTCCTCAGCAGTTCCTCAGCAGTTCTTAGACCTGTGGCCCAAGCACATTGATGGCTCTTGAGTCCTTTTGTCATATATATATATATATATATATATATATATATATATATATATTAGTAATATAAGTCTCCTTCTTCAAAGGCAGCAAGGGAGGCACTTCATATAATTACAGTCATTTGTGACCAAACTAAGGAAGCAATACTTCATCTTATTTGCTGATTTCTAAATACTTTTCGGAAATTCTTAGCACAATTATTTCCTATGTATATGAAATGACCAACATCCTCACAGGTAAGAGACCTCTGGTTCTGACCTACAGAATATCTTGGCCCAACACTCCAACCCATCACCTACCACTAAAACAAAAAACCCCACAGTATTATGGTAGCTAGGTTTCATAATAATGATGGAACTTACTGATGACTATAAAAATTACTTATGTTTTACAACCTTTCTAGAATAATAATCTGGCTAAGTCCTTTAATATATATATATATATATAGTCAGTAACAATGAAAATGGAGGCTTTGAATTTGAAAGAGAAAAAGAAAGGTTATATAGGAGAGTTTGGAAAAAGAAATGGAAATGAAACTCAAAACTCAAAAAGAAAAGAAAATAAAGCATATGATGAGCTGTGGTCAGCAAGATAGCTCAGTGGGTAAGAGTACTTCCTATTAAGCTTCAGGACCTGAATTTCATTCTCTGGACCCATACAGTGGAAGGAGAAAACCAACTCTTGCAAGTTGTCCTCTGACCTACACATGCACATAATCATGCCCATGTGTATGTATACAATAAATAATAAGCATTTTAAAAGTACATGATACAAAGAACTAAATTAAAACTTAAAAGTCATTTATTGAGGTTGTAAAACACAATCTTGCGATATTTAAATATTCATTTCTGTCTTTTCTTTTCTTTCTTTTCTTTTCCTTTTTTCTTTTGATTTGAGGCATTTCAAGCTTATGCCACCAACTCCAGCTGTGATCTTAGTTTCAGTATTCCAACCCTTCTGGCTAATACATGCCTTACTTATGCCTTATGGGATTTTTTTTTGAGACATGAAAAAACATTGTGATGTTATTTTTTAATGGGAATTTTGTTCTTGGTGTTTTAGGGGAGAATGTGTTCCAAAAATTGTACAAACACTTTTCCAAGATTTATTTCCATCTGGATGATACAATGTAGCATTGCCCAAATTTGTAGGAAATGTATAATATCTTTCCCTCAGGTTTTGAAACCCCTCAAAAGCCCCAGTAATCTCCTGCTTTGTCTTTATAGTATTAGAAGCTGAATGGAAGCTTGGGGGGAAATGAAGCATGAGCCCCAACTAGAGGAATTCCACTGCTGAGGAAGGAGATTACTAAATATTCAACTTTCCCCTCCCTACTGCAAATGTGTTTTTTTTAAATCACTACATGGGCTGATTTTTCAGTTTGTCTTTCAGGAGAAAACACATATTGCACCTTATAAAACATTTGGCCCTCCAAAGAGAGGCTGAAATATCCAAATGACTCATTCGTGTGGCATAACAAGAAAAGGTCATTGTTAGTTAATTACAGACAATGTGACCTTCCATGATGCAGATGTGTTCAAAAGGCTAGTGGTTATTTCTGTAGTTAATATCTCCAGGAAAAGAACTCTCAGCATTTATCTTGTTATCATAAAAAAACAATAATAAAATGGGCATGGGGTGGAGTTCTGGCTCCATAGATATGTGTGCTTGATGTTCTTGCAGAGAACTTGGGTTTGGTTTCCAGAATCCACACTGGGTGACACAGCCACCACTAACTCCAGCTCCAGGCATCCAACCATCTCCTCTGGCTTCCTTAGACACAAGGCATACATGTGGTACATGTAAAGACAGGCAGGCATACACATAAATAAAAATAAATTTTAAAAAATTTAATGATCTTGCATGGAATATTCTTTGGACTGAGCTGTGTAAGATATGCAGCTGAATGGCCTGAAAAAATGCCTCAGCACTTAAAGGTTGCTGCTCTTCCAGAGGACCCAATTTTGATCTCCAGCACCTGCATGATACCTCACAACTATCTACAGTTCCAGTCCCAGGGGATCTGATGCCCTTTTCTGGCCCCAAGAACACTTGATACAAATAGGGTACAGACATACATACGGGAAAATCACTTGTCCACACACAAAAGAAATAAAAATAACAAAAGGTTTGGAAAGAAATGTAACTGAGGAAATCAGAGGAAATGACTAGGAAGCAGCATCCTTTGTGTTCTCTGCTTCAGTTCCTGCCTTGACTTACCTTGGTGATGGACTGGAAACTATAAACCAAATAAACCATTTTCTCTTTAAGTTTCTCTTGATTATGGTCTTTATGACACCTAAAGACAAGTAAAGTACGGAAGACAAATGAATGCATGTACACACACAGGTACAAATGCACATATAAACACAGGCACATATGCACATATAAACACAGGTACAAATGCACATATAAACACAGGTACAAATGCACATATAAACACAGGTACAAATGCACATATAAACATAGGTACAAATGCACATATAAACACAGGCACATATGCACATGTACCTGTACACTTGAACACACAACACATATGCAGATACCTACACATACATGAACAGACAGGTGCAGATGCAGATATACACATATCATTCATACACAGGTACAGATATGTACATACACACAAACACACATGCACACAAAATTGGCCCCTAAAACAATTATATGATATGCCAGAAGATCACATCTGGTTATTATTTAAAATTATGTGTTCATTTGAATTAAATTGGCTTTAAAATAAAAATGACATGAAAGTAGTTATTTGTTGGCAAAAGTACTGACATATTTGGCTCTGGGATTGAGAAGAAAGGAAAAGAAACCATCTCCTATTCTATGGCATTCCAGCTGAACTCCTGAAAATGATCATCTGGAATCTTCCTCTGCAAATTTATCTAGCTTCTTTCATCCTCACAATCCTTTCTTCTTACTGGATGACAGCAAAGAAAGCTTAAAATACACAGTAATTCCTCATGAATTTAATTATTTTTAAGAATTATAGCCATAATGGGCAAATATATTTGAGAATTCATGGTAGATTGGCAGAATCCTTTCAGCCCTGATTCATACATGAGGTGTCAACTGTGTACTGAATGCTTTTGTCAAGTGCTGGGCTTATACAATGCAACCCCTCAGAATCTTAGTCTTCAAATTCCTCATAGATTTTCTTGGAATCAAGACAACCTTGAGTTGTCTTGAAATTAAATGAACGAAGAAATGAAAACAAATGAAAAAAGAAATAACTGCTTCATGAAAAACAGAGTAGAATGTTTTCATGAAGGAATATTATTTACTAGCTTGCTCTCAGGCTCAGCCACCTTTCTTACATAGGCAAGATTAAGCCGTACCACATCAATTAGCAGTCAAAAAATGTCTCAGAAACATGTTTACATATTAATAGAGTGGGAAAAATTCAATTAAAGTTTCTTCTTCTCATGTATATCTATTTGACAACCAAGATTAACCACCATAATTCTCTCTCTCTCTCTCTCTCTCTCTCTGTGTGTGTGTGTGTGTGTGTCATGCATGTGTGCATTTTACTACATTTTTCTTCTACCATCCATCAAGGTTGTTCCTCTTTATTCCTCATTCTGTTTCCACAGACTAACTACCCAGATCACTCATGTGAACAATCTAGAATGCACCTGTTCACATTTTTAATAACATATTTGATCATTAATGAACACACAGAATTGTTTTCTTGTTTCATAAAAGCAGATTATAATCATGGTTCTACTTTGTGCCTCACTTTCTTTTTAATTTTATTTTTCCTGGATATTTTATGTATTTACATTTTAAATGTTATCCCCTTTCCCCCCTCTCTCATACCCCCCCCTCCTACCCTGCTTCTATGAAGATGTTCCCATTCCCACCCACTTACCCACTCTAACCTCAACACCCTGGCATTCCCCTACATTGGAGAAATGAGCCTTCACAGGACCAAGGGATTTTCCTCCTATTGATGCTGTATAATGCCACCCTCTGCCACATATGTGGCTGGAGTCATGGGTCCTTCCATGTGTACTCATTGGTTGGTGGTTTAGTCCCTGGGAACTCTAGTGAGGTCTGGTTGGTTGATAGTGTTGTTCTTCCTATGGTATTGCAAACCCCTTCAGCTCCTTCAGCATTTTCTATTAACTCCTCCATTGGGGTTCCCTTTTTCAGCCCAATGGTTAGCTGCAACCATCCTCATCTGTATCAGTAGGACACCCATATCTGGTTCCTGTCAGCAAACACTTCTTGGTATCAGCAAAAAGCTTAGAATACCTAAAAAATAATTCACAGATCATATGAAGCCGAAGAAGAAGGAAGACCAAAATATGGATACTTCATTCCTTCTTAGAAGAGGGAACAAAATACTCACGGGAGGAAATAAAGGGACAAAGAGTGGAGCCGGGACTGAAGAAAAGGTCATCCAGAGACTGCCCCACCTGAGGATCCATCCCGTATGCAGCCACTTAAACCAAGTCACTATTGTCTTTCACTTTCTGCAACACACATACAACTATCTGCATATACCTTTACTGACATACTCAAATAGTTGTTTTGAATGTCTGTGTGCCACACCACATCACTGAAACCCTTGAATTTAGGCCACGCCTATATCAATATCAAAAGGTGTTTATTTTGTTTGCACCTTCATGTTAGCATTCACAATGATCAGTATGTATTAGGAGCATTTTTACTTACTGTGATTTGTTTCAAAGGGTGAGAGGATTAGCTCAGAATGTGTATGCTTACCATTATAATACTCACCAACATATTAATATTTGAATGTCTAACTGTTACTAATAATAATAATAATAGTAATAATAATATATTATCCTCAAATTGTCCTATTTATATTTTTGTGTATGTGCATAGCTTTTCATTATTTGTGTAAGGAGTTACGGCACATACCCTGCACATGTGAGAAGAGTATCTGCACCCTCATGCCTATAGAGCCTAGAGGAGGATATCAGGTGTCCTACTGTATCAATTTTCAGCTCATTCCATTGGGACACTGTCTTTTACTAAACCTAGAGCTATTCTGACAGCCAGCAAGCTCCAGCAATGATCTTGTCTTTGGACAGCAAAGCTGTCATAGTGCTGGGAATACAGGCATGTGCAGACACAGCCAACTTTATACACTGATTCAAATCATTGGAACTCAGGTTTTCAGGATCATACAGCATGTGTTCTTACGCATTAAGCCATCTCTCCAGTCTCAACTCTGATTCCTTTAATGAACATCCCATGCCTTCCCTCCATCCCCTCTGGAAACTAATAGGCATCAGGTGCCCTTACCATGAGCAAAAGTAACACAGTATTCTAGTGGACATGCCAATTTCATGGGCTACAGTAATCATTCAACCAAGTGTAACCAAATGTTATATTATATACCCTAAATATATACAATATTTTAAAATTGGGAGATTTAAAAAATTATATTTCATCTGAAATATATGCAAACACCCTACTACAAATGAAATACAGAACTATACACAGTTATCAAAAAATGAAATGCAAATGACTGAGAATCTCTTCAAAAAATTTCAATACTCACACAGCTCCCTTCTCCCAAACCCCGTGGGAGAGAGAGCTCATCGCCAAGACATGAGGGCACTTCTGAGACTGCAGGGCAGGAGAGACTGACACTTCTGCCCACCTTTGCCCACATCCCTGGTCCAAGAAGAAACTGTATAGGGCCTCTGGGAACAGGAAGATAGAGGTACTCAAGCTACAGGAGCCCTGCGGACCAGACTATACAGCTCCCTGTACCCAAATCCCGTGGGAGGGAGAGCTAGACCTTCAGAGGGGCAGACTCACCTGGGAAACCAGAGGAGAGTACTCTCTGCCCACATTTCTGACTCTAGAGGAAAATGCCTAGCGCCATCTGGGACCCCTGTGTACAGGGACACTGGAGAAGGAGGGGCAGGCCCTTCTGGTTGCTGCCCTCACAACGAGCTGAAACCCAAACCCAAGGAGCGAATTCATGCCCGAGACAAGAGGTAAGACCAACTTTTCTGCTCCAAGTGACCTGCCTGGTGGACTCAGTACACATAAAGGCAAAAATTCCTCTAGGACCAGACACTTCTAGTTTCTAGCTGGCGCCCGAACCTCGTGCTGATCCTAGCCCACAGCTCCCTGCTCCCAAACCCTGTAGGAGAGAGAGCTCATTGCCCAGATGTGTGGGCACTCCTGAGACTGCACAGGAGGAGAGACCGCCATTTCTGCCCACCTTTGCCCACATCCCTGACCCAAGAGGAAACGGTATAGGGCCTCTGGGAACAAGAAGATAGGGGCACTCAAGATGCAGGAGCCCTGCAGTCAAGACTGCACCTGGATCTGAAGGAACCTGGTCAAACAGCTCCCTGCACACAAATCCCATGGGAGGGGGAGCTAGACCTTCAGAGGGGCAGACAGGCCTGGGAAACCAGAGGAGACTACTCTATGCCCACATATCTGACTCTAGAGGAAAACACCTAGCGCCATCAGGGCCCCCTGCGCACAGGGACCCAGAAGTAGGGGCAGGTCCTTCTGGTTGCTGCACTAACAGAGAGCTGAAACCGAGCCCTGAGGAGCGACTTCAGGCCCAAGACCAGAGGTAAGACCAACTTATCTGCTCCAAGTGACCTGCCTGGTGGACTCAGGACCCACACCCACAGGAACAGCTGAAAGCCAGTAGACAGGAACGACCACAAGAGAGCAGAACACTCTGTTCACATAACTGTCTGAAAAAAAAAAAAACAAAAAACAGGAAAACAGGTCTACAGAACTCCTGACACAGAGGCCAATAGGATGGTAAAGCCACTGCCAGAAATAGCAAAACAAATTAACACCAGAGACAACCTGATGTCAAGAGGCAAGCACAGGAACCAAAGCAACAGAAAACAAGACTACATGGCATCACCAGAGCAAAATTCTCCCACCAAAGCAAACACTGAATATCCAAACCAGAAAAGCAAGATCTAGATTTAAAATCACATTTTATCATAAAGATGGAGGACTTCAAGAAAGACATAAAGAATTCGGTTAGAAAAATGAAGGAAACCAAACTAAACAAGTAACAGCCCTTAGAGAGGAAACACAAAAATCCCTGGAAGAATTACAGAAAAACACAATCAAACAGGTGAAGGAATTTAAAATGGAAATAGAAACAATAAAGAAAGCACAAAGGGAAACAACCCTGGATATTAAAAACCAAAGGAAGAGAAAAGGAGCTGTAGATACAAGCATCACCAACAGAATACAAGAGATAGAAGAGAGAATCTCAGGAGCAGAAGGCTCCATAGAAATCATTGACACAACTGTCAAACATAATGTAAAATGGAAAAAGATACTGGCCCAAAACATACAGGAAATCCAGGACACAATGAGAAGATCAAACCTAAAGGTAATAGGTACAGAAGAGAGTGAAGATTCCCAACTCAAAGGACCAGTAAATATCTTCAACAAAATCATAGAAGAAAACTTCCTTAACCTAAAGAAAGAGATGGCCATAAACACAGAAGAAGCCTACAGAACTCCAAATAGTTTGGACCAGAAAAGAAACTCCTCCCCTCACATAATAGTCAAAACACCAAATACACAAAACAAAGAAAGAATATTAAAAGCAGTAAGGGAGAATGGTAAATAACACATAAAGGCAGACCTATTAGAATTGCACCAGACTTCTCACCAGAGACTATGAAAACCAGAAGATCCTGGACAGATGTCATACAGACCCTAAAAGAACACAAATGCCAGCCCAAGTTACTGTATCCAGCAAAGCTCTCAATTAACATAGATGGAGAAACCAAGACATGCCATGACAAAACCAAATTTACACAATATCTTTCTACAAATCCAGCCCTACAAAGGATAATAAATGGTAAAGCCCAACACAAGGAGGTAAGCTACAGCCTACAAAAAGCAAGAAACTAATCATTTTTGCAACAAAACGAAGAGAAGACAAACAAACAAACATGATCTTGCCTCCAAATGCGAAGATAACAGGCAAGAACAATCATTATTCCTTAATATCTCTCAACATCAGTGGACTCAATTCCCCAATAAGAAGACACAGATTAACAAACTGGATATGTAATGAGGACCCAGCATTTTGCTGGCTACAGGAAACACACCTCAGAGACAAAGACAGACACTACCTCAGAGTAAAAGACTGGAAAACAACTTTACAAGCAAATGGTCTGAAGAAGCAAGCTGGAGTAGTCATTCTAATATCAAATAAAATTGATTTTCAACCAAAAGTCATCAAAAAAAGATAAGGAAGGACACTTCATTTTCATCAAAGGAAAAATCCACCAAGATGAACTCTCAGTCCTAACTATCTATGATCCAAATACAAGGGCAAATACATACATAAAAAAAAAAAACCTTACTAAAGCTCGAAGCACACATTGCACCTCACAAAATAATAGTAGGAGATTTCAAAACCACACTCTCATCAATGGAAACAGAAATTAAACAGAGACATAGACAGACTAACAGAAATCATAAACCAAATGGACTAACAGATATTAATAGAATATTCTATCCTAAAACAAAAGGATATACCTTCTTCTCACCACTTCATGGTACTTTCTCCAAAATTGACCTTATACTCGGTCACAAAACAGGCCTCAACAGATAAAGAAAGATAGAAATAATCCCATGTGTCCTATCAGACCACCAAGGGCAAAAGCTGGACTTCCATAACAATAAAAAAGAATGCCCACATATACATGGAATTTGAACTCAGTGATAACCTGGTGAAGGAACATATAAAGAAAGAAATTAAGGACTTCTTAGAATTTAGTGAAAATGAAGTTAAAACATATCCAAACTTATGGGACACAATGAAAGCTGTGCTAAGAGGAAAACTCATAGCTCTGAGTGCCTGCAGAAAGAAACAAGAGAGAGCATATATCAGCAGCTTGACAGCACACCTAAAAGCTGTGGAACAAACAGAAGGAAATACACCCAAGAAGATTAGAAGGCAGGGAAATAATCAAACGCAGAGCTGAAATCAACCAAGTAGAAACAAAAAGGACCATAGAAAGAATCAACAGAACCAAAAGTTGGTTCTTTGAGAAAATCAACAAGATAGATAAACCCCTAGCCAGACTAACGAGAGGACACAGAGAGTGTATAAAAATTAACAAAATCAGAAATGAAAAGGGAGACATAACTACAGATCAGAGGAAATTCAAAAAATCGTCAGATCTTACTATAAAAGCCTATATTCAACAAAACTTGAAAATCTGAAGGAAATGGACAATTTCCTAGACAGATACCAGGTACCGAAGTTAAATCAGGAACAGATAAACCATTTAAACAACCCCATAACTCCATACGTAGGCGAATGCCAGCAGCAAACCACTGAACTGGGAATGGGACCCCTGTTGAAGGAATCAGAGAAAGGACTGAAAGAGCTGAAGGGGATTGTGGCACTATATGAACAATAATTCCAACCAAACAGATCTTCCAGGGACTAAGCCACTACCCAAAGACTATACATGGACTGACCCTGGACTCCAACTGCATAGGTAGCAATGAATAGCCTAGTAAGGGCACCAGTGGAAGGGGAAGCCCTTGGTCCTGCCAAGTCTGGACCCCCAGTGAGCCAGATTCTTGGGGAGAGGGTGGTAAAGGGGGGAGGATGGGGAGGGGAACACCCATATAGAAGGGGAGTGGGAGAGGTTAGGGGGATGTTGGCATGGAAACCGGGAAAGGGAATAACATTTTAAATGTAAAGAAGAAATACCCAATTTAATTAAGAAGTAAAAAGAAAAAAATTCAACACTTGTTGCCATGAGGAAAATGCAAATTAAAGCTACTTGGCCCCAGAAGGGCCAAGACCAATAAAACAAATGATAAACATGCTAGTAAAATGTGGTGAATGTGGAACTCTTATACTGATGGGACTGCAAATTTGTATGGCCCTATGGAAATCAGGGTGAAAGTTCCTCCTGAACCTGGGAATGGATCTGCCTCAATGTCCAACTATACAACTCTTTGGTATATATTCAAAGGACTCTGTATCTTACAACATAGACACTTTCACAATCAGGTTCATTTGTTCTATACTCATAATTGTCATTAATTTGAAACAACCTAGATGTCATCAAGTGATGCATATATATTTGAAAATGTGATGCATTTACACAATGGAATATTATGCAACTGTTAAAAATGAAATTCACAGGTAATGGATGGACCAGAAAACTCATCATGAGTGAGGTAACACAGACACAAATGAAAAATATTTTATTCATTCTCTTATATGTATATATTAGCTCTTAAGCCTTCAATAGACATACTATAATCTATAGAACTATAGATGTTAGGTACAGACTAGGGGACTTATTAGGAGGAAGAATCTCCTAAAAGAAGGTAAATAGATTATAGCATTATGGAATGACAGAAAAGAAACTAGAATAGGAGCATCAAACAGGGAGAAGGAGGAAAGAATTTTGTAAATGAAGGAATATGAGGAGGGACTGCTAAAATTAAGGAGCCTTTGATGAGGTCACATGGAAACCTACCACAGTAGAAACTTCTTAAAATATGTAAATATATGAAATAATTCTATTATTCTGCTAAAGGAAAACAGCAACAAAATAGCTTGTAATGAATATTGCTAAACCTATAGATCAGTGGTTTTTTTTCTTCCACTCTTATCAGAGAAATTTCTTGTTGCAATAGAGGGAATTAACACAGAAACCCACAATTGAACAATGTGCAGAGAGTGAGAGATGTTGGAGCACTTAATCCCAAATGAGATGTCTTTAGCAACCTATGCCTTCAAACCCCTCCATTCAAGGCTCAGGAATCTAAGCAAAAGCAGAAGAAAAATGATTGGAAGAGCCAATGGTAATAAATAACTCCAAGGAAACATTGTCTTCCATACTCAGCAGAACTGATGCACATACGAACTCACAGAAACTGTAGCAACATGTCTAGGACCTAAACATGTTCAAACCAGATGGGATCCCAGCACTGAGATGGGGAAGTGGTCACATAGTCCCACTCCTAACCAAGAATCTATCCACAATCATTATGTACTGACAAAGGAAAAGTGTTTCTTCTCCAATGGCGTGTCACCGGGGATAACAGCTATACTCCAAGCCCAGAGATAGTTGACAAACATGAATCAAACTCCATGACTGAGGTTTTTGCCTGGAGGTCCTTTCGCTTTGCCGGGCCATTTTCTTCTCTTACTGGTTCTTTTAGTCAGTTTTGTTTAGGGGAGAGTTTGTGTTACTTCAGAAAGAACATGAAGTTAGGTGGGTAGGGAGGTATGGAGAACTGAGAGGAGTTGGGGGAGGAGAAAACATGATCAAAACATATTGTATGAAGAATCCTAAAGCAAAAAATACTAGAAGCTGGGTATATAGCTACTTTGATATTATTTTGTAATCTTTCTGCTTCTGCATTCTGGATTCCGTATAAAATGAGCAGTATTCACCCATACATTGTTACCTTTTTAGGAGAAAGCAGAAAAGATAATTTCATGGCAATAGGAAAACTATAAATATGGAACATAGAAGGCTAGTTGGGGGTGGAGGGGTCACTCTGTTTTCCTATCTGTGTGCCTAAATGTGTTCTTTACTATCCTCACCAAACCCTATTCATTTATTTAAAAAATACAGACAAATACACACACTTTAAGATCAAAGGATTCAAAAACAATGTGAATTTATCTAGTCAAATTAAAAAAAGAAGCTGAGAACCAAGAAAGGACACCAAAGACATTTTTCTCTGACAGTATTTGGTCAATTTGGTAAATTTAGTTAAAGGCTCATGACAGGGTACGGGAAGGAAGTGACAAGACCCAAAGTTCATCAAAGATGGAAAAATCAAATAAAAGACCTGTCCACCTAGATGCTATAAGGAGTACCAAAGAACACTATCAGAGTAAGTTTCATGCAAAATAAACTCATGTACTATGAAGAAACTCCTGCAGTTCTTTCAGATGCATTTAGAAATCAGTACAGGGGCTGGAAGACTGGTGCAATAGGCAAGAGAGCTTCTGCACAAGCATGCGGGCCCGAGTTTGAGTCCTAAAAATGGTGGGACATCTATATTTCAAACACTGTAGGAAGTGGATACAGGGTAAGTCTAGCTGTAAGTATAGTCAGAAAAAGATTGAACTTCACGTTCAGTTAGAAAGCTTGTCTCGAGGGAATGAGATGGAGAGTAATTAAGCAGGATACCTAATAGCCTCCTACAGTTTTCACACACACACACACACACACACACACACACACACACACACACACACACACACACACACACACACACACACACACACAAACATAAACTATACATGAATATACTACACTTATACACAAAATTTAAAAAAGGAAAAAGAAAGAAAGAATATTGAGAAGTTGTAATACAAAGTGTTACACAAATGTGTTTATACTCTAAATTCAAAGCATTTGGGAATCCTAAAATATGTTAAACTATCAATTTAGCTCAAAAGCAATGCATCTAAAATTACCTGTGCAGAGTTGCTGGGCTGTCTGTTTCATTTTCAATCCACAGAAACTCTCAAACTTTGGTAAAACACAATAAAATGGATTCCTAAAAAAAATTATATGAAAAAAAAGACAAACATTGCACATTGGTGCTATGGCAAAACCAATTTACTACAAAATTTTTCAAATGTCACTCGCAATTTCCATACTTATTACAGAAAGGCTATACGCATTTTGTGCAGTAATACCATCTGGTGTCTGGCAGAGCAAGGTTCGTTCCTCTCTGTGGAATGCAAACCCCCTCAAGCCTTAGAGACTCAAAATACTTTTCCCAGAAAAAGCATATTTCACCAGCAAAAGCAAATCAGTAAGTATGCAAGGAAATCAGAAAGAGACAGAAACACCAGACCTGCAAAACTTTCACATATTGAAATTAACAGACTCTGAATGCAAAATAAACTTATGTTAAAATCCATAAAATGTAATAACGTACTACAAAAATTAACCTACTGGAGTTGAAATGAACCAGTAATAAGTGGAAAATAAAAGAATCACAAAGTTAAATGCAGCAGGTGAGTTTATTGTAACAGATTATAATAACTGAAGAAAGAATTAGTTATCGTGAAAGTAGGGCTTGTGATGCTTGCAATGTTAGCAGAGCATCAAAGAAATAGAGTAACAGAGACAGGGACAAAGAAGGCCACAGAAGGTAGAGAAGGTAGGGGCTAGACAAAGACTCAGCCAGAAATGTAATGCTCTTGCCAAAGAAGTGGGAAGACCTAATTTCAGATCCTCAGTATCCATGTAAAAAGTTAGGTGCAGTAGCACATTTCTGTAACCTCAGAGCTGGGGAAGCAGAGATTGGGGTATAATTTGGACTCACTGCTCAGCTATTCTAGGCAAATCCATGAGATCTAGATTTAGAGAGAGAAATTCATTTTCAAAAAATAAGGTGGAGACTGAAAACAACTCAACATCCACCTCTGACACCATGTGCATGTGCACACCAATGCGCACACACACACAAATGGGCACACTCACATACACATGCGAATGTGCCTGCACACACACATGCTCATGCACACACACACACACACACACACACACACACACACACACACACACACAAACAAACCAAGGTCAAATATATTGAATAACTGGATTTTTCATAGTCTTCAAAGAAGTGAGAGATTTTAGCAGAAGAAATAAATATATTTGAAAATAGTAGTTTATGTTCCAGAACATGTGAAAGACAGTGATCTAACAAATTCAAGGATTTGAAGGAATCCCTAGGAAAATTACTACTATGAGTCACAGTGAAATTTGAATTTTTTTTAAAAGAGAGAAACAATTGGAAAGGTTTTGAAGAAATGGTGGCTTAGCTGCTGATTTAGAACAGAAAAGCAGAAGGGAGGCAAAGGGAAAAAAATCCTGCCATCAGTCACATAAATAAGCTGAGAAGAATAGGTTTCTTCAGTTAGGCCTAGAGATTCTGCAAGTGAATGCTTTGACTGCAGACCACAAGGCACAGAGCCAGAAGACCTAGATAAGCTAATCCAGACCTACAGAAATGAAAAGATAACAAAAATATATGTTTAACAAATGTTAATCACTATAAACTAAATGGATTATGTTTTGTATTGCTAAGTTTGGGTACAATTTTGCTATGCAGAGATACAGAAAAAATACACTTAGCCTTTACCTTCTTTCTGCTACCCTGCACACTCACTACTTAGCTATCTAAATGTATATCACCACTCCGAGGAGGAAATGGCATAGACACTCTCTACTGGATAGTTTTATGTCAACTTGTCACAGACTAAAGTCATCTGAGAAGAGGTAACCTTAATTTTAAAATGCCTCCACACAACTGGCTCTAGGCAATCTCATAGAGCATTTTCTTAATAATAATCAACGGGAGATGGCCTAGACCATTAGGGGTTTTAAAATCCCTGAGCTGGTGGTCATTCTATAGGAACACAGACTGAGTACGCCACGAGAAACAAGCCAGTAAGCAACATCACTTCATGGCTTTTGAATCAGCTTCTGATTCAAGGTTCCTGCCTTGTCTGAGTTCCTACCCTAACTCCCTTCAATAATGAACAATGATACAGAAGTGTAAACCAAATAAACCCTTTCCTCACTAACTTGCTTTTTGATCATGGTGTTTCATTATAACAATAGCAACCCACTTCATTCTATTCAATAGTAATACATTTCATACTAAAAGCAGCTATTCACAGAGATGGGATAATCCACAATGTATTGGTTTGTAGTAGCTGTTGTAGAAAAGTACCATACATTGGTTTTTCTCATCTCACTGTTCTGGAGACTAGACTTGTTCCCTTTGTTTTTTCTTTCAGTCTTTTCTCTCAGAGCTGGACATGGGAATCTAGAGCCCTGCCCATGGTAGGCCAGTACTCTTATCACTGAGATAAATCCATAAGCCCTAGAGCTAGGCAGTCTACAGGGCAATATGCAAAAGTTCTAGATCTAGCTTCAAAATCTCCCCTGTATTCTCTGCAACTCTATACACTCTCTGTACACACACCCCTATCTGAAGCTCCATTTTATTAAGGGCATGAGTCGCATTGAATAAAGACCCACACAAATAACTTCATGTGATGTAATTACCTCTGGAAAAACTACTTCCAATAAAGTGGAGTTGGGACAGTGGCATACACAAGGGATGGGGGGGGTAGACACTATTTAATCCACAGTGTAATATAATGGACAGGCATAAACTTACTCCTTGGAAATCGCAATCTCATTCCAGCCTCAAAGCCTCACATATTATTTTATTTGATTCAAAGTGAGCTTGAACCCTCTATAGTCATGTCATTTGCTTGCAACTGTAGGGTCTGTCAAGGTCTGCAGAGCCTCTTTAGCTCTGGTTTTGCTCTTTTATTAACAGTTCCTAGCAGTATAATGAAAACCACCATAGAGGATGTATGTCAGTGTGGCAGAGGATACAGCCAGCTCTGTGTGGCCCCTTGCAAAGTTCAACTACACATGGTTTATGGATGAACTTTTTAGTGCACGCTCATAAATCCCATGTAAGCTCATTAAAATCCCAAATGGAAGTCATATCTCAGTTGTCTCAGAGCCCAGATTCCCACTGAATCACTCCATAATGAAATATGAACATAAAAAGTTGTATGAGAGGTCACAATCTAAAATATACTTCCAAAAGTCATCAACAACCACCATTACCTTCTTCACAACAGCTGGCAATTCCTAGAAACGAGGCAAGGGGCATCAGTAGGCACATACACTGCCCCCTGCTGAATGCAGCCTTACACAGAGAATAGCCATGGCATAAGCAGCATATTCAGGAATCCTGGTAAGACCAGAAGACAACTCAGTCAAGTGCTTGCCTTACATGTACAAAGACATGAGTCCATCCCTAGCACCAACATTTTGAAATGCCAGACATGTCAATGCACACTTGTAATCCCAGTGTTTCCTTAGGTGGAAACAGGAGGGTCTCTTTAGTCTCACTAGCCATCTAGACTGACTACTTGAGTACCTCTAGAATTAGGAGTGAGAGGCTCTATCTCAAAAAGCAAGGTGGATGGTGCCTTAGAAACCATACCTAATGTTTGTTGGCTGCTGTCATATATATGTGTGTGTGTGTGTGTGTGTGTGTTCAAGCACACAAATATGCACACATACACATACATACATATATATGCATACATACATACATACATACATACATACATACAAAAAGAGAGAAAGAAAGCCTGCCAAAGTTTAAGAACAACTTCATTTTATTTATTCACAACAGAGCAGCTCTTGCACTAACATTAGTCAGGTGTGTACCTGTGGGTGCCCCTCCCCTCACTCTATCCTGATGTGCCTAAGACAAAGTCCCTTAAATTAAATACTGAAGTCTGGGGCCTAGCTTATGCCAGGACTGCTTGCTTTGCATGCACAAGATTAATGGCTTTCGTGCCTAGCACTGCTACAAAGGAGAACAATTCTACAACAAAGACTAAGTTAAGCCTTCCTCCAGGACAGTTGGGTAAGTAGGAAGCAATGGAGTAGTGCTGCAGATAGCTTTGCTCCTGAAGAGTGTTTGCATAGAGGCATTTCAATCTACACTCAGCTGAGCTTTGTGGAGTGAAGCAAAATAGCTCACTCAGTTCACATCTCAGAAAGTACCAGAGACAGGATGAGAAGAAATAGATGGAACCAGTGTGTAGAACAGCATAGTCCACTAGGTTCAGTTAAGAAGGAAGAAGTACAGCACTGGCTGGAGGCTATTAAGGATTTGTACAATGGACACAGAAAGTAAGAAAACACTAGCATTATTTCAAACAGGTAACATATCGAAGTGTTCAAAACAGGATCTATTTCACAGTAATAAAAGTTGTATTTAAGTACAAGGTTTAAATTGACACATGTCAAACTCCAGTGAAGAGGAAGAGAAAAAGGAGAAGAGAAGATAAAAGGAGAGAGGAATATGAGAAGATGAAAAGAGAGGGAAGAAAGGAAATAGAGCCCAAAGATGAGAAGACAAGGAAAAGAAGAAAGGAGAAAGGAGAAAGGAGAGAGAGAGAGAGAGAGAGAGAGAGAGAGAGAGAGAAAGAGAGAGAGAGAGATTGAAAAATTATTAGGTAGATACTAGATAGATAGATGAAACATAGATGAAAGATATATAGATGATAGCTGTATAGACACATTAGATTGACAGATGATGAATAAATAGATAATATGTAAATGTGTGAGTGGATAGATAGATAGATAGATAGATAGATAGATAGATAGATAGATAGATAGATAGATAGATAGATATATACACAGACAGACAGACAGATCAGGGATATGTTTTACTTGCAAAAAACAACACTTTTCTGCCTAGCCCTAAATGGGACATGGGTATCACAGTGCTCCCTGTAACACTCAGGGATCACAGTAGAAGAGAATGCAGAAAGATTCTAAGAATCAGAATCTAGGAAAGACTACTAAAAAGCACTGTTTTTCAGACATGACAGAGTTGTAGCATACATGAGCTCACAGCAACTGTTTACTTGTAATGCATGCACTGTGGAGGCAGAGACAAAGTCAATTCTTTTGGCTCTTGGACAGCCAGACTAGTATATTCAGCAAGAAGTCTCTGGCTGGTCAGAGACCCCACTTGCAAATAAGATAGGAGCTAGAAATATGATTCAGTCAGTAAGTGCCTATCCAGTGTACAAAAAGCTTTGCTTCACACCCGGCATTATATAAACTGGACATGGCGGCACATACTAGTAATCCAAGTACTCATGAGATAGACAGGAGAATCAGAAGTTCAAGGTCACTTCCTGCTGGACCATGCAGAGAGAGAGAGAGAGAGAGAGAGAGAGAGAGAGAGAGAGAGAGAGAGCAGAGACAGAGAGACAGAGAAACAGAGACAGAGACAGACAGAGAGCGAGACACAGAGACACGGAGACACAGAAAGAGAGCTTATGAGAAATCATATGTGAGGTTGTCTTCTGACCTCCACATACACATACACATGTGCATGAACTTCATATACAAATGCACTCACATGTGTACATGTGCATACACACAATAAATAAATAAGAAATCAAACTCTAAAAGTACACAGGGTCCACTCAGATGATTAAAAGTAATCAAGAGCTTCCAACTGGGGAAGCTGTGGAAATCAGTATAGATGCTCCTCAAAAATAATTGAAGTTAGAACTCTCATATGATTAAGCAGTATCACTCATAGGAGTGAGCCTTGAAGACTTTAAGCACACCACAGAGCCAGCTAGCTGCACACCCATGTTGATAGTTGCTGCCCTCATATTCATAGCCAAGACATGGACTCAGCCAGGTACCCAACAGTGGACGAATGGATGCACACAGAATAGTTTAATTAAGCATAAAGAACTAAATCCTATAATTTTCAGGAAAGTAGCTAGAACTAAAGAATATCATGTTGTGGGGGCAAAAGCAGACAAGTACCATATATTTCTTTCATCTGTAGAATATAGAAAAAAAAAGGTATGAAATTACAAGAGAGACTGAAGAGGGAAGGAAGAGGACTATGGGGATGAGGGAAGTGACAGTCGTGGCCTTGGTGAGGAGTGACTAGATAAAAGCACTTGTTGAGAAGCATGAGGACGTGGGTTCAAATCCCCAGCACCCACATAAAAAGCCAGCAGTGGCTACACATGGGCCTTTAATCGAAGGAGAAACAGGAGGTATCACTTGGAGCCTCTTGCTGCCAGCCGGCTCCAGTTTAATGGAAGGCCATGTATAAAAGGAATGAGGCAAAAATGATAGAGCAGGTCACCAGCATTCTCCTCTGGCCTGTTCACACACATATATGCCCATGTGCCCCACATATACATCATACATATGTACACAAAAATGAGAGGGTAAGCAGACACATATACTTAATGTCACTTAAGAAAATGTTATCGTAAATATACTAGTTCATATAATTAATGAATGCTAATTTTGAAAATCATCCTTAGAATACCCCACCTGCCATACAAAGTAACATACCTACAGCCTCCACAGATAATCATTTAGAGATATAGAGAACTATCATTCCACCACCAAAGATAATTTTTAAGTTGATGAGGGAATGAAACACAGACCCGTCAAGAAAAAAATTAAGAGAAAAGATATGTAAATGATACAATTACATCTAGTAGGAGTTGCGGCAACACTGCGAGTGTGTCAATAAAAGCAGAATGTAATTCTAAAAAAAAATCATATTCTCCCTTGACTGAAAAAAAAAAACAAATCTAGAAGAAAGTATCACTGCTCCCACCCCAGTTTGTGATATGAACATGTTGCATATGGGATGTCAGTCGCTGTCCTGTTACCTCGCTGTCCTGTTACCATAAAGGGAAAGTCTAAAGTATTGAAACATCAGTCCAGGACTATCATGTCTGAAATATTTATTATTTTTGTTTTGAATAACGGACATCAATGAAAATCTGTGAATATTATTATATCAGCTTGATTTAATTTTGGCCACTAAGAGAGCCAGGGAGTCTTGTTTCATATACATGAATGTGTCATTTTTGTAATTTTCTACTATTAGAAAAAACATTTTAAATGTCTATTAGCATATATTAATTACATGTAGTAATGAATTTCATTATGCATTTTCATACAGTTGCATAATATATTCAATTATATTCACCCTTTCCTTACCTCCTCTTGTCCCCTAAAGGAAGGATATCTGAATTCTGTCCGCCAAGTAGGCAGGACTGAACTCCTAAACAAAGTCAATGTTTTGTTCATGCAAAAGAAAAAACTTGACATTAAGCTACGATAGAGAATGGCTAAAAATGCAAACTTTTGTTCTCTAGTAGATAGATATTGAACTCTGTTACTGGTAATTTCAATGCTATGGAGATTCTTTTAAAATTCTTTTAGACAATGTAGTTTGTTTGCAAAGATTGACTTCATAATTTCATATATTCTTCCCAGAGACTCTTGTGAGTATATCATGAATTGCACACGTTTGAAGGGTCCAACCACTCCATGGGGACCACAGAGAGACATTTATCCAAGGCTCCCTTCTCTTGCTAGACAAACTGCTGAATAGCAGCATAAACAGACTAATTCCTGGCTTGCAGTGTAGGCATAGCCCTGATTTGCTGATAGCAGAGTATTTAAAAGGAGAGGATGTGTCCACAGGAAAAAAAAGTTCTCATCTAAAGGGGGATAAGAGATGGTTTATTCTAAAGGCAAATATGAGTGATCACAGCCCAGGAACACAGATTCAGGTTTTGCGGTTTCAGTATCCTGTTCCAACAAGGAAGCATTTTCAAGACATTTTTATAGTAGCAAAGAAAGTCATAAATCAACACACTCTTCAAGTATACCAGGAAGGTGGGTTATAGAAAAGCAGAGATACCTCTGCCATCAAGGAGACAAATCTCTCAGTTTGGTGAAGCACTCCCTTGTTCTTTACTATATTTATCAAATTCATCTTTCACTTCGTTTTTTTGTTTTTATTTATGTAAGTTATCACAAGTTAGTTTCAATACCACTGGGGTGTCATAGAGTCTGCAGACTTTAGAAACCATTCCTCCAAAGTCTCAACCTGACAACCTCAGGAATGTGAGAAAAAAGATCGGAAAAGGCACAAATGTGCTAAGCACTATAAGCACTGTGACTTGCATAGCAAGTCATGCAACGCATCCTTACTGTACACAGGTGGCGTGGCCACAGAGTGACTAAGAGATAAATTTGTCTTTATTTTGGGAGATACATACAACTTCTTTTAACAATGACCACATGAATATCTCATGATGCTGAAGAGATGGCTTAATAGTTAAGAGCACTTACTGATTTTGCAGAGGACCTGAGATCAATTCAGAGCCCCCATATCAGGGAGCTCACAACTACCTGTAACTCTAACTCCAGAGGATCTGACATTCTATGCAGCACTCCACAGGCACTGCCCCCATAAATACCTGCACACAAACATATATACACATAAGTAAACACAAAAATCCAAATCATTTAAATGAATCTCATGCTGGCTATGGTATGTGCCACTCACACTATCACCCAGCAGTAGCATGAGAACATGCTACCATTTCTGGCGTCTGGAAGTTTGGAATAATACTCTGGTTCTTGTGTTTGCATAGCAAGCAATTTATTAACTGAGCCCCAGGCCCTAGAGTAACTTATTCTTCCATGACTCATAACCAGTTGTACAGTCAACTGTCAGTTTTTCCTCAAGCACCTTCTTGCATGGAATGACAGACACATCACTGGAAATGACAGGAGTCCTCAGGAGATTGTCACTATTGTTCTTCTACCAGGAAACCTTTCCGGTGGGAATCCAGATGATGAAAACCACCAGGAGCTTCCTTCAAGCAGAAATGTATGCTTATACTTGTAAATACAGCCTCAGTAATAACAACAGAAACACTCATTGCATGCCACACCATCTGCAGCTCACTATGGAAACACTGGGTTAAACAGTGTAAAATGCCTACAGATGAAATGGTCCTTTAAATGTCTAGCGTGTACGGTTTAGTTCTGGAAACTTGTTCTGTTCTATGTTTTAGCTGAACAGGGAAACTTAAGAGATAAACATGAAGAACTACTGTATAAAACATGGAAGTTTAGTTTACATAGTTGTGCACTTGCTTAAATAAAATGCCACTTGATTGTTGGTGATGAACTATTGATTCTAATGAAGTTGTTCTGTGGCAGTATAACTCAGTGTTCAGGATTTCTTTTCCAACAACCAAACCTATGGCTGTTTAAGCTTTGATCTTGCTTTGGTGAGAGATTTCACCTTTCATCTCCCTTAATTTATGTGAAACCTTTACTACACATGGGGCACACCCTCCCCTGAGACTCACATTGAAAGCTCAATATTTAATTTTTATTTTGTGAAGTAAATACAAAGTCTAATCGAAACATATACGAAATGGGTCCAACAAACTTCCCTTGGCAAGTCTTTTATTTCTATTATCTCAAAGAATTGAAAACAAGGGCTGCAGTCTACACATCTGAGCATATCTGTGTTCTACTGGTCTGCACAATCCCGAGGACTTAAAAGAATTCCCTTCCTCCAGACGCCGAATGACACACAAAGATGAGTGAAATGATTCCATTTTTTTTTTTTTACTGTGACTTACCATTCCACACAATGAACATGAAGCTCTGGGAAGAAGTCCTGAGAAAGATCACTCAGAAATCATGTTTAAAGGACAAGTGGAAGAAGATCCTGCTCTGCTTTCTGTTTTCTAAGCTGCTTGCTTATCCAACTTGGGAACCACAGCATAGCAGAGGGAAATCAAAGTATATAGGCAATATAGAGTAATTTTAAAGCTCCCCTAAGTACCAGAAAGCTGGCTCAGTGGTTAATAGCACATACTACTACTGCAGAAAACCCAAGTTCAGTTTGTAGTACCCATGTCAAATTACTCAGAATTGCCTGTAACCTCAGCTCCAGGAAAATTGACACCCCTATTTCAAAAACAGCATTATTTTTCCTGACTCCAGAAAAGTTGTCTAAGCAAGAAAATTGAATCAGTCTAGATCCCCATTAACAATTAACTGTGTAATGAAAAAATGTTAAGCATACACAATGAGATTTTACTCAGTTTTAAAGAAAAATGAAATCATGAACTTTCCAAGACAATTGATGGATGTGGAAAAGAAATCAAACAAAATGACTCAAACTCAGACAAAACACCTGTTCTCCCTCATAGGTGAATCCTAGTCTATAATGTATACAGGTATACATACAACCAGTGTAGGAGTATATATACATATATATTATTATATATATATATATATATATATATATATATGTGTGTGTGTGTGTCTTTAAAACTCTAAAAGAAACCAAGGGGGGTTAATAAGGGCTGATGAGGAAGGATAGGAAAGAGCCCAAAGAACACATGTGACATGAAAAAGAATAGGAAGATTACAGTGGGAATAAGGGACAGCAAGGCATGGGAGAGGGTTAAAGGGAATCATTAACAAATATTTTGTTTGAAAATGTCACTGATATCTAACACCTTATATGCTAAGTTCAAAATATTTAAGAACAAAAAGAGTTGGTGATAAAACATTATATCTTTCCTTTATTGATAGATTTCTCAGTTACTATATTCCTGTGTTTTCTCACTTCAAGAAATTTTTAGACAGTTTTCAAATTATTGTATTCTTTCATATAGTGACTTCCTCCATGTCATCTTCATTCTTCATCCCCCTCTCCCTACCCCTCCCTTCTATCTATTTATCTATCTCCTCTTAACCTTCAATACTGGGGTTAAATCCTAGGTCTCACACATATGAGGCAGGTACTCTGCCACTAAGTTATATTACAACCCTCTTTCCACTTCTGACTGTTATGTACTGCAAGCTAGATGTGAAGTCAAAATCCTCCTGGGTAAGCCTCTTCAGTGTGTACCACCATGCCAGGCAAATTTCTTCTATATTAACCATTTGGGAGGCAGGTGTGCTGGAGATGGAACTCAGGCCCTTGAGCATGCTGAGAGTGATCTACCATTTGAGAAGCCCTTAACTATCTTTTGTTATGCCCCGCTCTTCAAAACCACCATAGTTCCCGGGTTAAAGTCTCACACATGTTGGACAAGTACTCATCATTTACTATAAGGCAAGATCACTTATTATGAATCACAGGCTAGCTTTGAACTCATTCTGTAATCCAGGCTAGACTTGAATTTACCATCCTCCTGTCTCACCTTTCTGAATAGCTAGCTAGAATGACTGGACTATATCTCATCTACATCATGTAGGGGTCATGCTTTAACCACTAAATATTTAAATGGAACTGCATATGCAAGTACTGAGAGCAGGGTTGCTTTGACCCATAAAAGTGTCAATCTAATAGATTGATGGCCTGTAAGCTGAGCAAAATATTTGCTTTTTTTCTTCATCTTTATCTTTCTATTACATTTATTTACTGTGTGCACTTAAACATGCCACTGTGTGTATGGTCAGAGGACAACTTGTGACAATTCTCTCCTTCAACCATGTGAGTCTCAAAAATTGAACTCATATCATTTTTCAAGTACATTTGCCCATAGAGTCATGTGGTCAGCTCATGATAAACATTTTGTTATTTTTTTGGGCAGGGCTAAGAATTAAACCTAAGACCTTGTGTGTGCTAGGCTAATGCTCTACCATGAAGCCATATCCTTGCCTCGTACTCTTCATTATTAAAATGTGTTTAAAACAATGATTGCCTTCAGGATCACTCTGAAATTTCTTTTTTTTTTTTCTCCATCTTTATTAAATTGGGTATTTCTTATTTACATTTCAATTGTTATTCCCTTTCCCGGTTTCCAGGTCAACAACCCCCCTAGCCCCTCCCACTCCCCTTCTCTATGGGTGTTCTCCTCCCCATCCTCCCCCCATTACCACCCTCCCCTCAACAATCCCGTTCACTGGGGGTCCAGCTTTGGCAGGACCAAGGGCTTCCCCTTCCACTGGTGCTCTTACTAGGCTATTCATTGCTACCTATGCAGTTGGAGCCCAGGGTCAGTCCATGTATAGTCTTTGGGTAGTGGCTTAGTCCCTGGAAGCCTTGGTTGGTTGGCATTGTTGTTCATATGGGGTCTCGAGCCCCTTCAAGCTCTTCCAGTCCTTTCTTTGATTCCTTCAATGGGGGTCCCGTTCTCAGTTCCGTGGTTTGCTGCTGGCATTTGCCTATGTATTAGCTGTATTCTGGCTGTGTCTCTAAGGAGAGATCTACATCTGGTTCCCGTTGGCCTGCACTTCTTTGCTTCATCCACCATATCTAATTGGGTGGCTGTATATGAATGGGCCACATGTGGGGCAGGCTCTGAATGGGGGTTCCTTCAGACTCTGTTCTAAACCTTGCCTCCCTATGCCCTCCCAAGGGTATTCTTGTTCCCCTTTTAAAGAAGGAGTAAAACATTGCCCTAAGTGGACAGAACACATGAAACTCAAGAAGGATGTCCAAAATGTGAAATTTCTTTAGGTCCTAAAATTCTATGTACATGATCCTGAAAACCCACAGAAAATAGATAAACTATCAAACTTGACCATTTACCTGACCATTTACTTGACCATAGGTAACAAACATGGCTCAATTTGATCATCATGACTCATGGAAAACTAAAAGACAGGTGTCATGGTCAGCACTTGTAAACCAAGCACTGAAGGGATAGAGATAGGCAGAGCTCTGTGACTCAATAGCCAACCAATTTCACCTAATCAACAAAGCCCAGCCACTGAGAGATCCTGCCTCAAAAAAACAAAGTGAATGCAACCTGGGGAAGGACAGCTAAGGTCTCTGAGTTAGTGAAATATGTGCATGCAGACACACACACACACACACACACACACACACAATATAAAGATAAAACGCTAAGCATCACACAAGTTGTGGCTGCAAATGTCATCTCTTCTGATACACTGAACACATCAAGAATTCCAAAACTATAACATAACTACCCACAGAGTCCTTTTAACTTCACTCATTATTTTCCAAAAGCCAATTTCAACATAGTTGTCCCTCCTTTGCTTATTTCTATTTCCAAGTTGCCTTTTGTTGTGACCCACCAAAGTGTCTATGACATCTGCAATCCCTGCTAATTGCAGATTCTTGGCACAAGCCCCTGATATCTCTAGGAAAAGGTCATCATTTCTATCTGCCTGTCATTTATCTGCAGGAAACAGACTCAGCGGATTGAGTGTCCTCACTATGATTAAAAAATGGAGAGGAAATCTGATGGTGGGCTGGCCTTGAAGGAAGGAGAGATGAACAGGACTTTGCTGGCACTTCATGAAAAGAAAAATGGGAGCAAGGAGCATTATAGTTTGAGAGAGGCGAGCTACTTAAATATTAACGTTGCTTTTGTTTTCTCTCTATTTTTTTTCTAGCATCTTCAATATTTCAATGTGCTATCAGTGGTAAACTTGAAAATCATGGCTTAGGGTACAGGACTCCAGCCATCGGGAAGTTTACCCAAAGGTTGTTAGGTTCTTCAATGAATATGATTTTGTTCAGTATAAACTTATAAAACATGCTGAAATATTTTCCTGATAACAAATTATACCACTTAGCAGGTAAGTTACATAAATGATAATGCAGTGTCAAACGGCATCATGTATCTGTGCAACGGTCACAGATAGTGTTTTAGACATATAGGAAACTGCATACTTAGTTATACTTAGTAGCTGCCTCTGGAACATTTCAAATATTGAAATAGATACCTGAAAACTTGTTCACTAGAGGCTTTTGACACTCCTGACTTCATATAAAGAGGAGAATCAGTAAACCGATGAAGAGAATTGTTCCAGAAGACTGAGGAAGATGTGTACCCATTGCCATTTTGTCACTCAACTCCAGGGTCTGAATCAAGTACATGGATTAAGATATACATATAACCATGTAGAAAAGTACATGGGAAGGGAGAACTGAGGAGATTGCTCAGTCACTAAAGAACCTGTAATGCAAGCATGAGGGATCTGAGTTCAGATCCCTCATCTATATAAAGCAGGGCACAGGAACATAAATGTGCAACTCCAGTACTGATGAGACAGACAGGAAGATCCCCAGAACTTACTGGTAGGCCATAATAGCAAAACCAATGAGTTTCGTGTTCAGTGAGGGACTATGTCTCAAAACTTAAAGTGGAGAGTGATTGAGGAAGTCATGCTAGTCAAACACTGACTTCACATGGACAAGTGACATGTATGCACAACTTGCATGCATACACATGTGCCCCAGCACATGAAAGTATGCATGTACACACATACCACATGGATAAACATGCAAAAATGAAGATGGAGACCAATCAAGAAGAAAGCTGACACTGATTTCTAACCTCTACCCATAGATATACACATATTCATGTGTGTCACAAGCATAAGTGCATATGACTCCACACACATACACACACACACACTCACACACACACACACACACACAAACCTTACATATAAACAAAAAGAAAAGAAAAACACATGCTACAACAGCAAAAGATTATATCATTAACCAAAAAAATGGGTGCTAGAAGGGAAAAGAGGGTGTAAAAGAAAATTTATACTTTGTCTTAGAGTTGAAAAACAGTTAATGATGCCTATATTCTATAATGGTAATTAGTGAGACAAAGAAAATACTTTTCTGAGCTAGAGAATGAGGTCATCTGGTAAAATACTTGCTGGTCAAGTTCTACACAAACACAAATATCTGAGTTCAATCCCTAGGTCCACATAAAAACAGCTAGTCATTATAGCATGAGCTTGTAGTTCCAGCTCTAGAGAGATGGAGACAGGAGAAATTCTGGGTCTGACCTGTGTACCTAATTCCAGGTCATTGAGAGACCTTGTCTCAAAAAAACATACTCCAGGGAAAAGCATGGCTCCAGGGAAACAATACCCAAGGCTGGCATCTGGATTTTCCTTCTGTTTTATTTTTATTCTATTGGTATGAGGCAGTCGTCCTCCACCTGAGGTGCACACTTACAGCAGCTTACATTAGGGGTGACTCATCAAAATGATGGGTCAACGTGACAGTTTCCATGGAACAGCTATGTTGCTAGTCAGACAAAACTGGTCATGAGTGCTTGTTATTCTGGCACAGGAAGACATGACTTACTTTCATCTGGAAAATTAGATTGGAAAAATTCAGAGACAAGTCAGAAATCTGTCTAAACAAACAGATGGCCTGGGGAATTATTTTCATCTTCATGTCAGTTCTTTTGATACTAATAGTCCAAGGCCTGTATTTAAAACATTCTTTTTATTTCCACATGTGTGTTGGGGGATGTGCATGCATGCACATGTACATGAGTGTACATACATGTATAGGTAGAGGTATCAACTTTGGGTATTGTTCTTTCTACAGGAGCTATGCACTTTGCTTGATGAGATAAGGCATCTCAGTGAGACCTAAGGTTCACCAATTAAGCTAGCCTGGCTTCCCAGCAAGCCATAGGGTTCCTGCTTTCTTTCCAGCCCTAGAATCACAAGTGCACACCTGAATTTCCATGTGGGTGCTGGAGTTTAAACTCAGGCTATTGTGCTTCTGCAGTTAATCAACTGAACCATCTCCTCGGCCTGCTGCTGCTTCTGTTTCTGTCCTTTAGATAATTATTAGGGCTGCTTCCATTGACATTTTGGTTCTAGATATTTTCTGGTGTAATTACACAAACATCTTTTCCATCTCCAGGATGGAGATGCATGATGAGCTACATAGAGCATTGTCTGCCTGGGGCACAAGCCAGCTTCGCTAAGGTCAGGGGATGCAGCAATACTGTTGTTGGGCTGCTGGCACACATACAGATGAGCAAACCTGAGCACCAATACAAACATGAATGGCCATATTAAGAATTCAAGGGAGTGATTTACCAAAGACAGTGGTTCCAGAACATCTTGTTGGCAGGCCTGGTACAACATTTTAGATGTAGTCCAGTACTGACAGTAGGAAAATTCAAATGTCAAGGATATCAGAATTAAGATAGAAAAGTGGTTTGAAACAAAATTGTTGGATACCTTTTAGAAGGGCAGCCAGGAAAAACGGCTATTTATTGGAAATTTTTCTCTCAAAATTTAATTCTTCCAACTTCTACTGAAGCTTCCCATTTTCCTCAGTCCCGAGCTCACATTTGCAAACTCCCTCTCCAAGATTGAGTGAACACTAATATCAGAGCCAATGTGCCTCCAACCAGTTAAGAAACTGGACAGTCTAGACACAGGATCATAGGCAAACAGCACAGGCTGTATGTGCCTCTTTTCATCATGAAGAAAACAGTATAAGAGAGCAGAGGATCACAGTGAGGCCGCAGGAGTCAACCTATAGTACCCACCAAGAGATAGACCTCTAGTCATCACTAAGTTCTATAACTATGAATCATGACTGACACTTCTACTAAACAGATAGTATGATTAAATATATTCAGAAAGAGATAAAACATTGCAAAATGCACCTTAACAGTCATATAGAACTAGCTAAAGGAAATCTAATAGCCAGTGTTCTTGAGTTCACAATGCCTGGAAACCTATTCTGGTTCCATATCATCTCTAACTGGTGGTGTTTGACCCCTATGTACCGCCTTCCTTATGGCCTCATGACCTGATTCTGACATCATTCTCTCTCCAGCCAAATGAGATGATACCTCTGTATTTCAGTGATAAGCCTGTTACTTCTGTCCAGCCAGCTGATTCTCAATTGCCTTCCTGGATTGCACACTTTAATGTAGCAAACTGTCACAGAGGAGAATGAAAGATGTTATCATCAACTCTCCCACCATGGCTGCCCTATGCTACAGTCAAGTCTTACTTATTTGATAAGTAGCAGAAATAATTGAGAGAATCTGTTCTTCCAGCTCAGTGCTTGCTCCATATACTAACCTATCCATCTCCCTTCCATTTCCTATGAGCTTACCTTCAAAACCACCACAACTCCAGAGGTCCCTAACTTTTACAAATTTTCATAGCCCTAAATCGGTGCTGTTTAATTCTGGGCTAATAAATGTTGAATGAGGTTATAAACCTCTTGGGGGCTAACCATGCAGCTGTAATAACAATTGTGCCATAATTAAAGATTCATTGGGAATGAAAAAAATCTATTTGCTTTTCTCAAAAAGAGCAATTGCTATCCATGAAAATTTCTTTAAAATAGTGCTGAAGAGTTTAATTCTATTGGAAGACCAGAAATACACATATATTCTTCACAACCTTGGAGTGAAGTTATTTGGCTTGCAGTGTTCCCCAGAGGCTCATGTGCTGTAGGATTCCTTTGCAACACATCAGTATTTAGAGGTAAGGACTATCGGAGGTGATTGATTCATTAAAACTGAGGCCATGAATCAGAGAAAGAACTGGAAGAGCTCGAAGGGGCTCGAGACCCCTTATGAACAACAATGCCAAGCAATCAGAGCTTCCAGGGACTAAAGCCACTACCTAAAGACTATACATGGACTGACCCTGGACTCTGACCTCATAGGTAGCAATGAATATCCTAGTAAGAGCACCAGTGGAAGGGGAAGCCCTGGGACCTGCTAAGACTGAACCCCCAGTGAACTAGATTGTTGGGGGAAGGGTGGTAATGGGGAGAGGATGGGGAGGGGAACAACCATAAAGAAGGGGAGGGGGAGGGGGAGGTTTGCCCGGAAACCGGGAAAGGGAATAACACTCGAAATGTAAATAAGAAATACTCAAGTTAATAAAAAAAAAAAAAAACTGAGGCCATGATGGAATTATCCATTGATGGTATCATAAATTAGAGAACTATCAGATAATAATAGAAAATTAGGAGATAGGGCCTAATTAAATGGAATAAGTCTTTGTGGGTGTGGCCTTTGCATTATATCTTATTTCCAGGCCTTTATTCCTTCTTTTTGATTCCTGGCTAACAGGAGATGAGTAGTTTTGCTTTACAACATGCTTTTGCCATAATATACTGCTTGACCATGGACCAAAACAAATGAAGCCAAGTCACCATGAACTGAAACCATGAGCTAGAATAAACATTTTATTCTTTAAGTTGATATTCTCAAATATTGTCATTTCAATAGAAAGAAACTGGATAACACAGAGAACTATTGATTCTAATCAAACTGGTCAATATTTATCAACAGATAGCCTATTCCTCTTTCTAGAATTTTAACAGACTGTGAATAAAATATTCAAAGAGAATGAATAAAGCTGAACTTGTTATCTATTTTCTGTACCCGTCATTTTGTGATAATCTTGTCACTTGGTGTGGCCATCTCAAATCTCTCACATTGTCTTTTTGAATCATTTTAAAAGCGATTGGGAAGATAATTTTAAGATCTCATATGCCCCAATGTTTCCAGTCTTTTCAATTACATAATCATCTGGGCTTTTCAGTATTTAAAAAAAGGGGTGAAAACCCTGCTGAACAAATGTTATAACACTAATCAACCACTTTCTGATTGGATTTATGGTTAAATCCATAAGATTGAACCCATACCTGCCACTGTTAAATAACCTTAGTCTAGATAGGTGACATGCTTAGAAGAAAGCCTACTACTATTATTTTGCCAAAGGAACATAGCTGTAAAATGCTTCCCCATAACATACTGCTACAACCATATGTATTAGATAGGTTTCTCCAGAAAAAAAATGATAGAATGAATACACACACACACACACACACACACACACACACACACACACATTTTATTAGAGGGGATTTCAAGCTGTGATTCAGTTAGTCAAATGATGACTGCCTACCAATGGTAAATTCTAGAATCTAATAGTTTTTCAGTCCACAATCCTGGATATCTCGGCTGGTCTTCAGTGAATGCCAGAATCCTAAAGAAGTAAGCTCTAATGCTAGTAAAGGATGGATGTGCCAGAAAGAATGACAAAAAAAACAAAAGAAAAGAGTGCAAGCTTCCTTCTCCCATGTCCTTTATATAGGCTGCTACTAGAAGGCACAGTCCAGATTAAAGGGGGGAATCTTCACAACTCAAAAGACATAGATTAAAGGTGGTTCTTCGCGACCAAAAGATTTAATTAAGAACAATCCGTTATGGATGTACCCAGTCACTTGGGTTTTAGTTAATTCAAGATGTAGTCAAGTTGACACCAAGAATAGCCATCACTCCATAGATCAGTGCCTTGATAGCCTATACTATGATCAGAGAAGCTTCCTTTTAAAGTACATAGTAACTAACATATAGACCTGAAACTGGACAATATGCAGAAAGTGAGAGACTTTGGAGCATTTGGTTCTAAATGGGATGTTGCCATCAAATTCCTCCCCTCTGGGGCTCAGGCATCTATGTGGAAGAGGAGGAAAGGTTGTAAGAGCCAGAGGGAATGAATGACTCCATGGAAACATTATGATATTCCAGACACAACAGGACTAGTATACATATAAACTCACACAGAATAAGACAGCACTCCAAATACCTGTAAAGGTTCAGTCCAGACAGGGTCCCAAAACTGAGAGAGGACTCATACCCTTAACCATGAAGTTATCCACCACTGATACCCACTAGAAAATGGGAAAATGGTTTTCTCCAATGGAGTTATATATTCAATATATATATTCAACCACATTTTAGGATTAGTTGGCAACACAGAACAAGCTCAATGATATTTTTTGTGGATTTTCTTGTTTCACTTGATTTGTTTGGGATTTTTTTTTTTTTTTGCCTTATGGTCTTTTTTTTTTTTTTCATCTTTATTAACGAGTATTTCTTATTTACACTTTGATTGTTATTCCCAGGCCAACATCCCCCTAACCGCTCCTCCTCCCCTTCTTTATGGGTGTTCCCCTCTCCATCCTCCCCCCATTACCACCCTCCCCCCAATAATCACGTTCACTGGGAGTTCAGTCTTAGCAGAACCAAGGGCTTCCCCTTCCACTGGTGCCCTTACTAGGCTATTCATTGCTACCTATGAGGTTGGAGCCCAGGGTCAGTCCATGTATAGTCTTTGGGTAGTGGCTTAGTCCCTGGAAGCCTTGGTTGGTTGGCATTGTTGTTCATATGGGGTTTCGAGCCCCTTCAAGCTCTTCCAGTCCTTTCTCTGATTCCTTCAACCAGGGTCCTGTTCTCAGTTCAGTGGATTGCTGCTGGCATTTGCCTATGTATTTGCTGTATTCTGGCTGTGTCTCTCAGGAGAGATCTACTTCCGGTTCCTGTTGGCCTGCACTTATTTGCTTCATCCATCTTATCTAATTTGGTTTGCCTAATGGTCTTTTGTTTGTTTACTTTCATTTTGTTTTTGTGTATGTCCTCTGAGGGAGACTGTACTTTTTTTTTTTTTTAATTTCCCCCTTTGGGTTTTTTGAGTGTTTTGTTTTGTTTCTAAAAGAAAGAGAAAAGAGTTTAGTGGAGAGAGGGAGGTGGGGAGGATCTGGAAGGAATTCAGAGAGGAAGAAAAAAATGATCAAAATATAAACTGTATAAAAAATTTTCAATTAAAATATCCTTATTATCTAATAGTGAAAAACAAACAAGAGAAACAGACAAACATACTACTAAATAATTTACTGGTTACTATCCCAAGAATGTGTTTAGTTCAGAGCACTAAAGTGAGTTGAAAGGTAAAACTTAACTATTGAATTCTTAGCATTTTTAGCTAAGTAATTAAATATATAATCCGTACTCTTACATTACAAAAACTGTATAGAACATACCAAAAAGCAGTTTCAGAAGAAGGTTCAAAGATGCATTATACAGGACCAGCTATAGTGAGCATCTTCCAAGAAGATGGTGGGGCTGGGCTTCAAATTCAATAGCTCTGATTTTATGACTGTCAATTAAGACTGTCGTAACCACACCTCTCTTACCTACAGTTTGTACTCACAGAGTGTCCTTTGTACATGCAGAATTCTGTCTTCTAAAAGGCAAACAGTCTGCTGGCCACTCTTGCTTGTTACCTGATTTCTCGAGTATGCTAGCTAGCTATAAGATCCACAAAGAAGACCAATAAAGTTTGATGGCAGAGAAGAGATTGTTCATTTAAAAGAAGGAACAGAGATGGAAGTGTCTCTGGGTGCTTCTCTAAAATGTACATTTGCTGGAACTCAGCATTGGAGACTTACAGACAGAGGCAGAGACAGAATAGTCATGCTACTGAGACTTCCAGATCTCTGAGTTGTCAACTCTGGCACCTGTATAGAATTAGTCTATACATCACACCAAGAATTAGTCATTTCTTTCAAAGGACAAGTAGGGCAGAAGGGATGATTCCATGGGTAAGAGCTCTTATCGTACAAGCATGAGAACTTGGTTTCAAGCCCCAAGCACTCACGTAAAAAGCAAGGAATGACCATATAACTGTATAACCCCAGTACTTTGAAAAGAGGAGACAAAGAAGATATCCAGGACTTTCTGATTACCAGTGTAGACCCAGGCTCACTAAGAGACGCCTATCAAGGAGTAAAACAGCGAGTAATAGAATACAACAATGTTTTCTTCTAGCCTCCATCCATGTGCACAGATATGCACACCCCACAAATATGTGCATATCACACACACACACACACACACACACACACACATACACGGGATGGGGGTGGGGGTAGATACATACTGCAATTTAGTTTCCAAGCTCAAAATATGATATTTGTTACTTTGTACATGCAGTTATCCTATGGCATCAAAGTCCTCCAAGCTTCCCTGTAATTTATTTCATATGCTCTGACAACTCCTGATTCCTTCTGGCCTTCTGTCACTCACAGCCAAGGCCATACCTAGAGTCTCTACCTCCCACACCTTCCTTAACATTTGATTTATTGCGCTGCTGGTCATCAGCACTGTGTGGATTCTTCTTCATTCTGCTTTTGTTCCATATTTATTTCTCTGATTAATTCATTAGACTATTAGACCCCTTGGCACAAGGATTGAGTCTTCTTTTTTTAATTTTTTTCTCATTTTTAAATTGAAAATCTATTTTAATGCAATATTTTGATTATGATTTCACTTCCCACAACTCATCTCAGATATCTCAGATCTTCTACACTCCCTCAATCAGCCAAATCCACCTCTCTCTCTCTCTCTCTCTCTCTCTCTCTCTCTCTCTCTCTCTCTCTCTCTCTCTCTCTCTCTCTCTCGGATATAAACAGGCATCTATAATAATGATAATGATAATAATGATAAAATAAAATTAGATAAAAGATAAAGAAACAAACCAGGATAATACCGAGGAAAAATAACCAAGGAAAATATCAAGAAGCTCAGACACAGAGCCACACACAATTTCATACACAGAAATCCCATAAAAACCCCAGACTAGAAACTGTATTATATATGCAACAGACCTATAAGAGAGAAAAGGGCCTTGCCAAAGCAATGTAAAACAGAGAACCTCCAAAAATGGCATTTGAGGTTATTTTGTGTTAACCATCTATTGCTGAGTGTACAGTCTGGTTTAAGAGGAGTTTGTACATCCTGTGAAACTCCATTGGAGAAAACTATTTTTTCCTTTGCAAGCAGATGTTTTTTGCTTCTTGGCTAGAGGTGGGAAACTATGTCCACTTCTCCCTCTCAGTTCTGGCACCTCATCTGGCTTGAACTGTATGGCTCTTTGTGTATCGGGCAGGTTCTGTGAGTTTATACGTTTGTCAATCCTGTATCAATCAAAGCCTTGTTTCTTTACTGTCCTCTATTCCCTCTAACTCTTAAAATCTTTCTCCCTCCTCTTCCCCAGAGTTACCTGAGCTCTGAGTAGAGGGATTTCATGGCGACATCCCATTTGGACTGAGTGTTCCAAGATCTCTTGTCTTGCACACTGTCTCTGTTATTTGCCATCTACCACAGCATGAAACTTCTCTGATGATGGTTGTGTGACCTATAGATTTAGCAAAATGTCATTAGAAGTCATTTTTGCTATGTTCTTTTAGTAGAACAGTCGTATTATTTGTTCCCTAGATCCATGGCCTGTCTAATCTCAGAGTTTTGGACACTCTATTGCTTTGACTCAACTTGGATTTGAGGTCTATTTGGTCAGATATTAAAATGGCTACACAGGCTTGTTTCTTGGGTCCATTTGCTTGAAATAACTTTTTCTACCCTCCTATCCTGAGGTTATATTTATCCTTGATATTAAGGCATGTTTCTTGGATGCAGCATAAGGATGGATCCTGTTTCTATATCCAATCTGTCATTCTGTGTCTTTTTATTGGGGAATTGAGACAATTGATGTTGAGAAATATCAATGAGAAGTATTAGTTGATTCCTATTATTTTATTGCTAGGGTATGTGGGTTTTCCCCCTATTTGGAATTGTTGGTCTGCCATTATTTATTCCCTCTGCTTTGCTAGGTATAATTAAATTCTTTGGGTTAAAATTTTCCTTCTAGCACTTTCATAGAGCTTGTTTTGTAGCTAGATATTAGTTAGATTTAGTCTTATCTTGAAATATCTTATTTGTTCCATCTCTTGTGACTGAAAGTTTACTGGTTATAGTTTTCTGAATTGCCATTTACAGTTATTTTTAACCTGTAGAGTCTCTAGAACCTTTGAACAGGCCTGTGGCTTTTAGATTTCCCACATAGAATTCAGATGCAATTCTTATAGCCTTTAGATGTTATTTGATCCTTTTCCATTGTGATTTTTAATATTCTTTCCATTTTATATGTGTTTACTGCTTTGTTATATGGCAAAGGGGATGTTTTTTTCTGGCCCAATCTATTTGGTGCTCTGTTCCTGTATTTTGATAAGTACCTCCTTCTTTAGGTTAGAGAAATTTACTTCTATGATCTCATTTTGAAAATATTTTTGTGCCTTTGATCTGTGCTTCTTCTCCTTCCCCTATTTCTATTATTCGTAGGTTCGGTCTTTTCATATAGTGTCCCAGATTTCCTGGATGTTTTGTGTCAGGTATTTTTTTTTTAGATTAACATTAACGGATTTACTCATGTTCACTTTAAGATACTTGAGCATATTTATAATAGTTATTTTTAAGCCATCGTATTGTGTTTCAGCTATAATACATTTTGAAGGACCTACTATAGAGATATATTATCCTCAGTATTAATGACTCTTTTTTATGCTAATATATATATATATATATATATATATATATATATAGAGAGAGAGAGAGAGAGAGAGAGAGAGATTGGTTCCGAATGATTGTTATTCTAGGTGTTGATATCTAGCCTTATCTTTGTTGTTGGGATTTCTTCACTTTTGTTTCTGTTGCCCTCTCTGGGTCTTGAGAGCATGTGGTGGTTGTGGGCATAACTTGTTTCTAGGTATTGGGAGATGACAAGAAGCAATGGGCTAGAAGGGCAGAAGCTGAGAGAGTCCACAGAGCCATGAGGATCTGTGGAGTCCACAGGTAATAGGGAAAGAGGGGAGAGAGCTCCCAACAGGTGTTTTGCTACAGGGCTGAGAATGAGCCTGGGGAATTGGCATCAATTGGAACTCAACCATATAGTTCAAACTTTTTCCCCTATTTCTTTCTGTTGCTGGTGTCGCCTGTCATGAAATTGCATAATGTTTTATGGTTCTAAATTGCCACACCATCAAAACACATTCTCTAACTTTTGCCATGTATTAGTCCTTGAATTTATTTCATCTTTTCTATTTCTGTAGAATTATTTCCCAGTGTATCTTTAACTACTAAAAAAGCTAATATATTTATCAGGATATTTATGCATTCTTCTTAATCCTCCTGACTTCTTTCTTACTGACCTGGCCTTGGAGCATACCATAAAGTCATCCAAAAGTGTTTTAGCTATTTCTCATTAACATAAATCAAAGCAATAGTAATCTACACTAACTGTAATTCTCAAAATTTAAGACTGGGGGAATCTTCACTTACTTATTTGTAATCATTTTCACATGGATTTGGTTATTGATTAATTACCATTTATTAAAAAATAAAGTTTCATTACATATAGCAAGCAATCCTAATATTACTTGTTTGTGACAGAGAAAAGTGCATTTCGCATATACATTTGTATACACATACCATACTGTTTGTGAAGGTCAGAGGAAAATCTCCGGTGTTGGCTGTAACCTTTCACTTTCTTGAGAAAGGATCCTTTTTGTTGTTTTCATAACTGCATTGGTCAGGCTATCTAGAAAATCAGCTTCCAGATCATCCTTCTCCCTCTTCAATCTCACCATAGGGTTGCAGATGTATGTTAATATCTCCAGCTTTGCATGAGTTCTGATTTGATCTTCCTACTTGGACAGCAAACATTTTATCCACTACACCATCTCCCCAGCTGGATTCTAATAATACGTACATGAGAAATAAAAGAAGTAAAAGGAAAACAATTTCCTTAACTCAGCACTAAAAATAAATAAAGGTCTTATCAAAAATCGAATGCCAATGATAGAGATAACGATGCAATGTTGATGTCAGTTCTATGCATTTACAGAAATAACCTAAATATCTTTTTGAACTAAATGTCTTAGAATAGTAAGGCATTATTCTGATTTTTCTTGCCCTAATAAGCACTGGAACTTGAAAGACTTTTGCCATGATTCATTTCAGAGCTTTAACCATTATAAATATGTTTCCCTAATAAAAGTAATATCTTGTCTATGATGTCAGGTTCAGCTAGGACTCCATGGTAGAGCAATTGCCTGCATGCAGGAGATCATGGTTCATCCCCCTTCCCAGAGAAAACAAACAAGCAACCCTCAGGTAGGTCAGTATGACATTCTTCACAGGAAGAGAGAAAGAACTTTAGCAGTGATGAGCTATTGCTCACAGGTGAGAAGTCAGGAGACATCCTGCCAGAAGTAAATCTCTCTTCCCATGTTGTCAAGGACTGGTACTCTGTCTGGCTGAAATTTTATGGTATTCATACTTGATTTCCATAAATGTTTCTGTGCCTATAAGAGGTAAAAGGTCATGTTAAACAGTGGGATTCACTGTGAGACTTTTTCTTTTCCTTTTACTGAAAACCCACTTTCTTTCTCACATATATATTCTGATTACAGTTTCCTTCCTCTACTCCTCCCAGTACTTTTTACTTCTCCCTTCCATCTGGATTCACCACTTTCTATTTTAACACTCTGATATTTATGCCCCCATTCCTTCATATTGTAACCCACACCCATAGATCTCTTGTCTTTTTCTCTAATAGACCACTTCCATTTCATGTTTTTTTTTTCCTTTATAGTAAAGGACATGATACTTGTCTTTCGCAGTCTGCCCTATTTCACAATTACCATGATAATGCATCCAATTCTCCTCACATAGTTTCAGTCTTCTTTACGGCCTAAAAGAGGTCCATTTGTGCATGTGCATGTGTGTGCGTGCATGCGTGTATGCATGCATGTGTCTGTGTGTGTGCATGTGTGTGTCCATGTGTGTGTGTCTGTGTATGCGCACACACAGCTACATTGCATTTAGCCATTCATTTGCTGATGGACACATAGATTGGATGTGTATGATTTGGCTGTTCTGAATAGTGCTACAGTTAACATAGATGAGCAGTTGGGGTTTTTTGCAGATCTTGCGCAGGAATGGTTCTTGGTTCATTCACCCACAGCCATTTCTAAAGCCCTCAGATAGTTTCTCTGACTTCAGACAGGACTCTTCACAGTTTACTTGGTAGTGTCAGACTAAACAAAACAATCTCCCTTTTGATTATCTCAAAATGAACAAACCTAACTGTGGAAGGACATTCCATTGTTGCAGGCTAAAAGCTAAGAATTACATGGGCTTTGTGTGCCACTAGGTGGGAATGTCTACAGTCATTTACAATCCCATTCCCCAAATTTCCATAGTCTACATTTTCATAATATTTTTACACAATATATATTTTAATCATATTCACCCACACTCCTCTCTCTAATTCTTCCAAAATATACATGCCCAACTTTATACCCAATTTTAATAACACAAATTGAATCTAATTTGTGATAATCATATAATTTTGGGTATTAGACCATCCACTAAGGCATGGTTAACCTACCAGGAGACATACACTTAACTCCCTCATCAGTCATCAACTTTCAAATCTCCTCAAATCTATAGTCAAATGCTAACTGGTTTAATTTTGTGAAGGGCTTTTACAGTGGCTACTGCTTCTATGAATTCATGAGTACGGCCCAGAAGACACTGTTTTATACCTGTCCTCCATGACTTCTGGAGTTTAGTCATTCTTCCCCGCTTCCTTTATAGTTCCTGGGCCTAAGGGGAGCATATGACCAAATAAAAGCCAGTGCTTTATGTAGAATACCTCCCCTTGAATCGTTGGTGGGAGCTATCAAAGAAATAAACTCCGTATGCCTCAACAAAAATCCTACACTTATTGCTCAGGAGTGACCATCAAACACTAATAGCATATCACTATTGCTGAAAATACTACAAACTTTGGTCACAGATCATGAGGAAATCAAATTGGTAATAACCAGGAAGAATACTACCAGCTGGCTAGCTTTCATAGTACCAGAAGGTACTATGTAGTTCACTACAGATGGAAGAGATGCTGAGGCATTATCTACAATCTTTCTAAACTTTGACCCCTGCAAGGCACAATAATTACCAATGTAGCAAGATGTGTTCAGTGGTGTAAAAATGGCACAAATGTTATGGAGGTAAGCAACCACTTTATAAATTGTACTTGATGCCTCTTCCTCAGGAGGAAACATATGTCTGGTACTGCATATCTGGCCAAGAATCATAACTGGGCATCTCATAAGCCTACTATTACTATTCTGCAAAAACAACATATTATGAAATTACCCTCTTAATTTATATTTCTCTACCCATAGATTAGTACGCTGAAGTAGAAGCTTCTAGTATCTTTGGAAAGTTAATTATGTCAAATGATGTTTCTGCTTTAGGGCACACAGGTGAAAGCATGCCGTGCTAAAACAAACACGTGAAAGAATTTTCCTGAAGCAGTCACAGGTGAAAATATGTTTTGACATAGCAAAGATGAAAAGGACACATATTATTGGATTTTTTAAATTTATTTACATTCAAATATTATGCCCTTTTGCGGTTTGCCGTCCATAAACCCTGTATCCCATTCTCTCCCCCAACTTCTTTGAGGGTTCCCCCACCCATCCACCCACCCTATCCTTCCCACCAGACAGTCCCTACACTGGGGGGTTGAGGCATTGGCAGTACTCAGGGCTTCTCCTCCCAAAGGTGCCCCAACAAGGCCATTCTCTGCTACATATGAAGCTGGAGCCATGGGTCTGTCCATGTGTACTCTTTGGATTGTGGTTTAGTCCTTGGGAGCTCTAGTTGGTTGGTGTTGTTGTTCTTATAGGGGTGCAAACCCCTTCAACTCCTTCAATCCTTTATCTAATTCTTTTGTGAAGCCAATTCTCAGTTCAATGGTTGGCTAAAGCATCTGCCTCTGTATTTGTCATGCTCTGACAAGGCCTCCTAGGAGACAGCAATATCAGGCTCCTGTCAGCATGCACTTCTTGGCATCAGCAATATTATCTGGGTGTCGTAGCTTTATGTATATGGGCAGGATCCCCAAGTAGAGCAGGTTCTAAATGGTCTTTCCTTCAGTCTCTGCTCCAAACTGTGTCCCCAGATCTCCCTACTATGAATATTTATGTTTGGGAGGTTTTAAAAAGAACTGAAGAATCCTCACTCTGGTCATCCTTCTTCTTGAGCTTCATGGGGTCAATGGATTGTATCTTGGGTAATCCTAGTGTTTGGGCACATATCCACGTAACAGTGAGGACATACCGTGTGGTTTTTGTGATTCGATTACCTCACTCAAGATGATATTTCTACTTCTATCCATTTGCCTGTGAATTTCATGAAGTCATTGTTTTGGGTTTTGTTTTGTTTTGTTTTGTTTTTGTTTTTTTTTTATTAATTTAGGTATTTCTTATTTACATTTAGTGTTATTCCCGGTTCAGGGCCAACATCCCCTAACCCCTCACCCTCCCACTTCTTTATGGGTGTTCCCCTCCCCATCCTTTGCCCATTGCCACCCTCCCCCCAACAATCACGTTCACTGGGGGTTCAGTCTTAGCAGGACCCAGGGCTTCCCCTTCCACTGATGCTCTTACTAGGATATTCATTGCTACCTATGAGGTCAGAGTCCAGGGTCAGTCCATGTATAGTCTTTAGGTAGTGGCTTAGTCCCTGGAAGCTCTGGTTGCTTGGCATTGTTGTTCATATGGGGTCTCGAGCCCCTTCAAGCTCTTTCAGTTCTTTCTCTGATTCCTTCAACAGGGGTCCTATTCTCAGTTTAGTGGTTTGCTGCTGGCATTAGCCTCTGTATTTGCTGTATTCTGGCTATGTCCTATTTGTTCCTGTCAGCCTTCTTTGCTTCATCCATCTTGTCTAATTGGGTGGCTGTATATATATAGGCCACCTGTGGGCAGATCTGAATGGGTGTTCCTTCTGTGTCTGTTTTTAATCTTTTTCCTCCTATTTTCTGCCAAGGGTATTCTTGTTCCCCTTTTAAAGAAGGGTGGAAACATTCACATTTTGATCATCCGTCTTAAGTTTTTATGTTTCTGTGCATCTAGGGTAATTCAAGCATTTGGGCTATAGCCACTTATCAATGAGTGCATACCATGTGTGTTTTTCTGTGATTGGGTTACCTAACTCAGGATGATATTTTCTGGTTCCAACAATTTGCGTATGAATTTCATAAAGGCATTGTTTTTGATAGCTGAGTAATATTCCATTGTGTAGATGTACCACACTTTCTGTGTCCATTCCTCTGTTGAAGGGCATCTGGGTTCTTTCCAGCTTCTGGCTTTTATAAATAAGGCTGCTATGAACATAGTGGAGCACGTGTCTTTTTTATATGTTGGGGCATCTTTTGGGTATATGCCCAAGAGAGATATAGCTGGGTCCTCAGGTAGTTCAATGTCCAATTTTCTGAGGAACATCCAGACTGATTTCCCGAATGGTTTACCAGTCTGCAATCCCACCAACAATGGAGGAGTGTTCCCCTTTCTCCACATCCTTGCCAGCATTTGCTGTCACCTGAGTTTTTGATCTTTGCCATTCGCAATGGTGTAAGGTGAAATCTCAGGGTTGTTTTGATTTGCATTTCACTGATGACTAAAGATGTTGAACGTTTCTTTAGGTGTGTCTCAGCCATTCTGCATTCCTCAGCTGTGAATTCTTTGTTTAGCTCTGAACCCCATTTTTTAATAGGGTTATTTGTCTCCCTGCGGTCTAACTTCTTGAGTTCTTTCTATATTTTGGATATGAGCCCTCTATCCGTTGTAGGATTGGTAAAGATCTTTTCCCAAATGTTGGTTGCCGTTTTGTCCTAACCACAGTGTCCTTTGCCTTACAGAAGCAGTTTTATGAGATCCCATTGGTGTTTTGTTCAGGAAATTTTTTCCAGTGCCCATGTGTTAAAGATGCTTCTCCACTTTTTCTTCTATTAGTTTGAGTGTATCTGGTTTGAGGTGGAGGTCCTTGATCCACTTGGACTTAAGCTTTATTCCTGGTGATAAGCATGGATTGATCTACATTCTTCTACATGTTGACCTCCAGTTGAACCAGCACCATTTGCTGAAAATGCTTTCTTTTTTCAATTGGATGGTTTTGGCTCCTTTGTCAAAAATCAAGTGACCATAGGTGTGTGGGTTCATTTCTGGGTCTTCAATTCTATTCCATTGGTCTATCTGTCTGTCTCTGTACCAATACCATGCAGTTTTTATCACTATTGCTCTGTAACACTGCTTGAGTTCAGGGATAGTGATTCTCCCTGAAGTCCTTTTATTATTGAGGATAGTTTTAGCTATCCTGGGTTTTTATTATTCAGATGAATTTGCAAATTGTTCTGTCTAACTCTTTGAAGAATTGATTGGTATTTTGATGGGGATTGCATTGAATCTGTAGATAAGCTTTTGGTAAAATGGCCATTTTTACTATGTATTAATCCTGCCAATCCATGAGCGTGGGGGGTCATTCCATCTTCTGAGGTCTTCTTCAATTTCTTTCTTCAGAGGTTGAAGATCTTATTGTACAGATCTTTTACTTGCTTTGTTAAAGTCACACGAGGTACTTTATATTATTTGGGTCTATTATGAAGGGTGTCGTTTCCCTAATTTCTTTCTCGGCTTGTTTTCTCTTTGTGTAGAGGAAGGCTACTGATTTATTTGAGTTAATTTTATACCCAGCCACTTTGCTGAAGTTGTTTATCAGCTTTAGTAGTTCTCTAGTGGAACTTTTGGTTTCATTTAAATATACTATCATATCATCTGCAAATAGTGATATTTTGACTTCTTTTTTTCCCATCTGTATCCCCTTGACCTCCTTTTTGTTGTCTGATTGTTCTGGCTAGAACTTCAAGAACTATATTGAATAAGTAGGGAGAGAGTCGGCAGCCTTATCTATCTAGTCCCTGATTTTAGTGGGATTGCTTCAAGTTTCTCTCCATTTAGTTTAATGTTAGCCACTGGTTTTGCTGTATGTGGCTTTTACTATGTTTAGGTATGGGCCTTGAATTCCTGTTCTTTCCAGGACTTTTATCATGAAGGGGTGTTGAATGTTGTCAAATGCTTTCTCAACATCTAATGAAATGATCATGTGGTTTTGTTCTTTCAGTTTGTTTATATAATGGATTATGTTGATGGTTTTCCGTATATTAAACCATCCCTGCATGCCTGGGGTGAAGCCTACTTGATCATTGTGGATGATTGTTTTGATGTGCTCTTGGATTTGGTTTGCCAGAATTTTATTGAGTATTTTTGCGTCGATATTCATAAGGGAAATTGGTCTGAAGTTCTCTTTCTTTGTTGGGTCTTTGTGTGGTTTAGGTATAAGAGTAATTATACCTGCTTTTTCTAGAGTGTAGTTTCCCTCCTTGTGTTGGAGTTTTCCATCTATTATCTTTGTGAGGCTGGATTGTGGGAAAATATTGTTTAAATTTGGTTTCATTTTTGGTATCTTGATCTATGTTGACTGAGAGTTTGGCTGAATATAACAACCTGGGCTGGAATTTGTGTTCTCTTAGGGTCTGTATGCCATCTGCCCAGGATCTACTGGCTTTCATAGTCTCAGGTGAGAAGTCTCCTGTAATTCTGATAGTTCTGCCTTTATATGTTACTCGACCTTTTTCCCTTACTACTTTTAATATTCTTTCTTTGTTTTTTGCATTTGGTGTTTTGACTATTATGTGATAAGATGAATTTCTTTTCTGGTCCAATCTATTCGGAGTTCTGTAGGTTTCTTGTATGATTAGGGGTATCTCTTTTGTTACGTTAGGGAAGTTTTATTTTATAATATTGCTGAATATATTTACTGGGAATCTTTGCTCTCTTCCATACCTATTATCCTTAGGTTTGACCTTCTCATTGTGTCCTGGATTTACTAGATGTTTTGGGTTAGGACCTTTCTGTGTTTTACACTGTCTTTGATGGTTGTGTTGATGTTTTCTTTAGTATCTTCTGCTCTTGAGATTCTCTCTTCTATCTTTTCTATTCTCTTGGTAATGCTTGCATCTATGACTCCTGATCTCTTTCCTAGGTTTTCTATCTCTAGTGTTGTCTCTCTTGTGCTTTCTTTATTGTTTCTATTTCCATTTTTAGATCCTGGATTGTTTTGCTCAGTTCCTTCACCTGTTTGGTTGTGCTGTCCTGTAAGGGAGTTATTTATATGTCCTTCTTAAAATCATCTATCATCATCATGTGATGTGCTTTTAAATCAAAATCTTGCATTTCCAGTGTGTTTGGGTATCCAAGTCTTGTGGTGGGGAAGTGGAATCTGATGATGTCAAGTGGCCTTAGTTTCTGTTGCTTATGTTCTTGCCCTTGCCTCTCACCATCTGCTTATCTCTGGTGTTAGCTGGTCTTGCTGTCTCTGACAGTGGCTTGACTCGCCTGTAAGTCTGTGTGTTTTGGCACTCCTGGAGACTAGCTTTCTTCCAGCATGATCTGGGTACATAGTGTTGTGTCACAGGGTGAGCTCTGAGCACAGGTAGAAATCAGAAAGATCCTGTCCCAGACTCTTCCTTGGTTCCTGTGTCCAGAGGGCTTCAGGAGGGTTCCCCTTGGGCCAGAATTATGAGCTAAAGTGGTCGCCTCACTTATGCTCTCAGGATTGTCAGCACTTCTGGTGAAAGGACACTTGATGAAGTATAAATATGACCCATATACAGTGGCAAAAGACAGACATGTATTGGTTCCCGTACACAGTGTTGTTGAGCTCACCTTTGCTAACACTGCCATTGAGAGAAACTCACCCAAGAACTGCTTATGAGATTCCTGTGGCAACTTACTAATTCTTAGACCTAGTCTCAGGCTGTATGCTAAGCCTGGTGGTTCCTTTAGGATTGAACTATATCTGCCTGGTGTCTGCTTGCTGAAAGAACTGGACTGTAGCTGCTCTTTCATTCCTTGTGTCTGCATGCCTAGAGGACTAGACTGCAGATTCTGAATTATATTTGGTGTTTGCTATGGGACTGAACTGCTGCGAAAGAAGATCGAGCTCGCTTCTAAAGAACTACTGCTGAACAGGCCACTGACCCCATATCATTTTAATAACTTTTCTCTTCCACTACCTCTTTTCAGTGATGGGCTAGAGGAGAGGTTGAACCCTTATTAAAAGTAGGTTGCAAAAAATGTATGCCTACAGACCTCATCACAGACCTTCCTGTGTGCAGTGGACATTGTTAATGCAGAAACTCACAAATTGTCAACATGCAGAAAATAAAGTGTCTGAGACATGCTTAGACATAACTGGGCATCTGTTTATACCCATTTCTTCTTTAACACAATATACAAATGGAAAGCAAAGAAATGTGTCTGGGGCCCTTTAATTTCCTCAGCAGGCAGAAGATAGGCATTTTAGATAACTTTGGGCAGTGCCACCTGGATTGGCAAGGATCAGAAGAAAGATCATGCTGTTGGTGTTGAGAAAAGCCTTGGTGGTGTCTGTGCAGGTCTTCCCAATGCTTTTACATGGAAAAAGGAATCCTGAAGGATTATCAGTTATTCTATCCAAAAGGAAATATGGAGGAAAGAAGGAAGGAAAGGGAAGAGAAAGTAATAAAATAGTTATAAAATTAAACAGTGGGGAGAGGCTAAATAAATGACTTTTTTTACTTAAAAGAACAGATTTCTTCTCATTTGTGTATGCAAGAAGAGAGGATGGAGAAGGGGATGAGGGGGATAGGAAAGAAGAGGAGTATAGAGAAAGAGGAACAAGAAAAATGAACACCAAGTAAGAGGAAGGGAGGAGGAAAGGAAAAGGAGCACTATAATCTACCCTCATAGCAGAGGGAGCACCTGCATCTTGCAAGCATGTGTGCCATGAGTTTTCCTGCTTAACATTTTCCCAGAAGGCCTTGTAACCTTTAGTACCGAATTTGCAGAGGATGTTTGCATTACCAACACAACATTTGTGATGTATTTCAGGCTCCCAGTCAGCATCTTCATATGACCTTTTCAAAAGATCTTTGATTTTTTTTTTCAAGAACAGAATCCTAACATTCAAAGGAAGCTATGTGAGAGCAAGGTATCTATCTAACCCACTTGTCTGTGTTGTAGTGTTTTCTGCAACACCTTGAAATTTGCCAGGTAAAATGCACCTTCTTACTCAGTGAACAAATTACTTCTTTCCCTTCCAAATGTGCTCCACTCTTGTCCTGTCATGCAAAATGGGTGTGAAAAGAGATAAGTTGCTGTTAGTTTTGTATACTCAGGCCCTGGAGCAGTTTGCTGCCACTCCCTAGCTAAGCCTCTAGAGCTACTGCAAAATTGCAGGTGAAGGAAAATCTGCCAGACAATATGACAGATGCTCAGACATCAAGGAAATCCCAGCATGATAGCCTTTAAAAAGGCCTTTGCACTGACTATGATCTTGATCTCCATAAAAAGAAAGGGTAACACCCCCACTGTGACTGAAGAGAGAGTTCCCATAATGAGCTCCAATTTTAAAGGAAGGTGTAGAGAAGCTAGGAGGAGCTTGTCAGTTCAGAACAAATACTGCTATAATAAGCTGAATTAAACTGTGCCTCAGTCACTCTAGAGATAAAAAGAGAAAGAAAGGATAAGAAAGGAGAGGATGAGAAAGACAGGAGGAATAGGAAGGAGAACAAAAATACAAGGAGTGATGAAGAATGAAGAAAGAATGGGGATAAAGAAATAAGAGGGAGGGAGAGGGAAGGAAAAGAAAGGGAGGGGAAGGGTCTGGGGAGAAGAGGAAGGAGAGAAGAAAGAAAAGATTGAGGAGAAGGGAAAGGAGGAACAAAGAAAAGGGAGAAAGAAGGAAGAAAAACAGGAAGAGGATGGAGAAAGGAGGAAAACTGAGGAGAACAAGAGACACGAACAAACACCTTCTTGCCCCGGACAGGGAACCAAACAACAGGCCTCTGCGGATGAGATACCTCCAACCTGTCAAACTGCCTACAGCTTGTGTACTGAGACCCAATTTTCCAGCTATTATTAGCTGTCACTCATATAGGGGTGGGCTTTGCTGATGCAGTTGTGTTTAGGTAATTTCTGCTCCTATAAGTACCCTTTCACCCATACTGTAACCCCACATAAAACTCATTACTTCACCAAGTTGGAAGTTGCTAGAGAGAGGAGGAAAATACTGAGGAAGAGGAAGAAAGAAGAGGATAAAAAAGAGGAAGGGGAGAAAATGAAGTAAGAAAGAGTAAAAGGAAAAAGAAGAGAAAGAGGAGGAAGAAGGTGGGGAAGGAGAAAGGAGGAAGAAGGTGGGGAAGGAGAAAGGAGGAAGAAAGGAGGAAGACAAGGAAGAAGTAGAGGGGAGAGAAGAAAACAAATGGAAATCTTCTTTGCAGCAGAAAAATACTATGATGAGAATAAGGAAGTATTTGATATGAAAGAGGATGTCCTTAAGATGTCGTGGAAGCTGAATATCTAAGAGTAGTCAGCATCTTTCCAGACAAGCCCATGGAACCTAGATTCTAAAAGCATGAGGAAAAAGCAACATCATCACAGTCTTGAGTGGTAGCTGGTTAATATAGAGTCTGAGTTTCAGAATAGCAGATTCTGAGTATGGAATTCACTTCATTGTTATTCAGCCAACCAGAGCAGAGCCTAAGAGAAGAAGTTAGAGAAGGTGAATGATCACCCAAAATACACTCCCTGCACATCTTTTACAGATTGTCTGGTATATAAGGCAGTCAGGAACTGCAGAGAATGAAGTCCATTGAACCCTTTCCTCTTCCAAAGCCATTCTGCCCACATGTACACATAAGTTTCAAATTCAATATCTCAGAGGCAAGCTTGGTTCTTTAAGGAGCCTTTTCTTCTAAATTTTCATACTCCATCAACTGTATAAGAAGTTTCCTTCTCTGTGATCACAGTACCCTCAATCAATTCCTGATTCATTCATTCATGAGACAAACTTATTCTAAAGTGGGTCTCAAGAGCCTGCTGCCCTAGGCTGGGGATCTCTGGTTGTGTGGGGGATGGCACCAAAAATTACTGGGTTTTGCATTTTATTTTTTTTTTTATTGAGACGGGAATCTTTCTAATGTAGCCCAAGTGATCAAATTCTTGATTCTCCTGATGCTGCCTCCAAAATGCTGGAATTATAGATGTGCACCACCACACTGATGCACTTTTAGACTAAAGGTGACTTTTAGACAATGAAAAGTAGCAGGTGTGATGTGCTGCTGCCATTTCGATGGGTATGTTGTAAGTCTCTTTGAATCTATGGGCATCAAACATAGATTTTGATATGTTTGCCAAGAGTTCTATAGAGGAAAAGGGGGAACTGAGGCTTGGGAATGTCAGATAAAAGGTACTGTAATTCTTTAAAGGTGACAAAGGTGTTTTAGAATGACTGTAGTAGCAGGTGTTTGACTCTGCCCTTCCACCAGATGGCTATAATAATTAAATGGGTGAGTTGTATGGTGTTTAACTGTATTTCAACTGCATTTCAGTAAATCATTTGCAAAATAAGTCTATTCTCTCTCTTTTTCTCTCTTTATCCTTCTCTCTCTAACATACATACATACACACACACACACACACACACACACACACACACACACACACACACACACACACACACCACCTCCATTTCTCTCTGATACCTCACTTTCTCACTCTGAAGAAGCAGTCTGTCTGGCTGGGAGCTTCCCTATAGAGAAAGTCCAATGGTAAGGGACAGAGGGATGCCTTTCTCAAGAAGCAGCAAACAACTCCACATAAGTCTACCAGAGCATGATTAGCCAGTACCCAGGTGAAGGAGCTTTGAAAGCAAATCTTTCCACAGTCAAGCTAGAAGATGAGGATCAATTATTTTTGGTTGGTTGGTTGGTTTGTTTTGTTTGTTGTTTTTGTTTTGTGTTTTCTAGTAAGTTCATTGTCATAGACTACATAAGAAATTACCTTTGGATGGCTGATATACATAAGACTGAAATAAAGTTCCTAAACGAAGAATTATTGTTATTCACTAACACATAGCTTATACAACTCCAAAGAACTCCTTCTTCATTTCCCTTTGTTTTTTAAATTAACTTCTTTTTGATTCTTTGTGAGTTTCACACTATGTATCCCCATCTCACTCATCTCCCTGTCCCCTCACATCCACCCTCTACCCTTACAACCTCCTTTCAAAAAGAAAATAAAACAAACATTAAACATCTCCTTGCAGAAGCTATAGTATACCACAGTGTGCCCCACAGTACACCCCTGTCCACACATTTCCACTTGCAAATGTTCACTGCAATGAATCATCAGTCTGGTTTGAGGTCTCCAGCCACCTCACCCAACTCTACCCCCCCAAACACACACACGCGCGCACGCGCGCGCGCGCGCGCACACACACACACACACACACATACACACCATCAATACTGGACTTCTCTCAACATCCACTGCCCTGTGTCATGGAAACCCTGCAGCTTTGAATCTGCAAGAACAACCCTCTTATGTATTCATTCAAGCAGTCCACAAATGAGACAGATGCTGATGTCAGCCCACTCAGAGCCCCAGATCTTGGCCTGGGAGGCAGCCGAGCAGGTTAGCCAGCTAAGCGCTTGTACCCAAACCAACAGGAGAACTCCTGACTGTTCCTTGCTGGCTCACCCAATGCTGCAGCTTAAAGGGGGGGCAGGGTTGGCTCACCATACCCACATTACTAGAGCCAGGTCTACCACACTACCTGCAAGTAAGTGCACAGGGGCCTGTTTGCCCTCTCTCGTGAGCTCAGGCCAGCTCTCCTGCCACCGTGAGTGGTAAGGTTTAAGAGGGTTGCCTCTCTCCCTCACCCATGTCACCTTAGGACAGATGAGTGGCAGGACCAACTCCTTCATGCTCACACTCTCAGGCCAGCTCACCCATGCTCCTACCACCAGGGCCAGCTCTACAATGCTGCTGAGTTGAAGTATTGAGCTGATGAGGAGTGGAAACAGCTCTCCAAATAGTGTCACTTCCTGGGCCAACCATATTCAAACAATGACAGTTTAGTAATGCATTTTTATAGCAACAGCAAGCAAATTGTTAGACCTTCTTTGAGCAGAAATTGCCTACATGTTTCTCCCCCACAAGGTACCTGAAGACCAAGTTTCACAGGATGTGTGCATTTGCAAAGACATGTGGATACACCACACACACACACACACACACACACACACACACACACACACACACACTATTTGGAGGTGTAGCTTGTTGGAGGGTGTCACTATGGGTGTGGTCTTTGAACCTTCATCTAACTACCTGGAAGTCAGTCTTCCATTAGCAGCCTTCAAATGAAGACATAGAACTCTCAGTTCCTCCTGTGTGAATGCTGGCATGTTCTTGCCTTGCCAATAATGGACTGAACCTCTGAACCTGTAAGCCAGCCCCAATTAAATGTTGTCTTTATAACAGTTGCCTTGGTCATGGTGTCTGTTCACGGCAGTAAAACCCTAAGACACAAACCAACTTGGGGAAGAAAGGGTTTGCTTTTTGATTGTTTTCATCTTATAGGTTACAGGTTTCCGATGAGAGAATTGGGGGCAAGAGCTCAAGCAAGAGCAGAGGCAGAAAGCATGGAGGAAAATTGCTTCCTGTCTTGCTATTGGGCACATATTCAGCATCATTTCTCATATAGCCCAGGATCACCTGCCTGGGAAAGACCCACAGTCAACAGAGCTTTTCTACATGCATTAGCTATTAGTGAATAGATATGCCCATAGACCAATCTGAAGGAAATAATTACTCAATGAAGTTCTTTCTTTCCAGGTTATGTATCTTGACAAAACAAGACTGTTTAAATGTATCTACCTTCTCTCATCCTCCTAGAGAAGAAGACAGAGTTTATAGATCTCTCTCTCTCTCTCTCTCTCTCTCTGTGTGTGTGTGTGTGTGTGTGTGTGTGTGTGTGTGTGTGTGTGTGTGTGTGTGTGTGGTGGTGTACCCATTGTTCTACAGGAGATTTTTTCAGATGAGGGGTAAGGCAGTGAGATTGTACATATCATCATCTCCCGGCACTATAAATAGTTCTCAGTCAACTTTTATTTCAGTCTCTTCATGTTTCCAGGTGGTTAAATTCATCTAGTTTAATTTTCAAGAGTCCAAGGTCCTTTCCTACTTGAAAGATGCTACATATCATAGAAGAGGGTAGTAACCAGAGCTCATTAACTCACTCTTCATAGGAAAGTTTCCTTTGCTATTCCATCCATAAATTTTCATTTTGTCTTCTCTCAGGTAAGCCTGAATTAATAACAGTGTATCCACTGGAAATGACATAACATTCTTCTACAGAACTTAATGACATTTATTCTTGCAATTCTAAGGACAGGAAGGTTTATATGAATAATCAGAATCATCTTTTTGTCTACATTTAGTGTTTGTACCCATGGCTATGGAAAAGAACTACATATCAGCTTAGTTATGGACATAAATAGGAACTGTGTTTCAGCCAAGGGATGAGGAAAGTTCATTTGTCTTCATTGGTTTCCTCTGAAAAATGGGAGAAATAGAGTTCGATAATTCTAGATGCATTTATTCCATGAAAGGAACCAGAATTCTCTGAAAACAAAAATCAAGAGGAAGAGATGAAGACAATAAGCAATAAAGCAATGTTATTATAGCCATTTGAAATATATGAAAGTGTTCAATATCCATCAAGGAAATGCTAGTCAAAGGTTGACATCCCATTTCTCCCCAGTCAGGATAGCCATCACGAGGTGAAAAAAAAAAAGCTGCTTAGGAATCTAGGATGGGGGAGCCTTTATACACTGCTCATGGGATATAAATTAGTACAGCACTGTGGATATCAGTACAAATGGTCTTCAAAAGGCTAAAATGGAACCACCAGCTAGACAACTCCTGCTTATTTACCCAAAGGACTCCAGGCTATACCGCACCACACATATCCTCTTACATCATGTTTATCATTGTGCTCACCCAATAGCCAAGACTGAGTATCAGACTAGGTGCAGACTAGGTCTACAGGTAACTGGAGGAAGACTGTGTGTGGGAAATGATCACAATAAAACATGATACTTGGCCATTAATGAAAAGCAAAATTGGTCTGAGGAAATGGATCATGGGTGGCAGAGGAGAATGCTTGTTTTGCAAACATGAGGGCCTAAGTTTGTATCCTCAGTACACATGTAAAAAGCCAGGCTGGGAAGTCAAGGTATGATTCTTTGGGGGCTTTCTCAAAAGCCACTGTAGTGAATCAATGAGCTTCAGGTTCAATGAGAGACCCTGTCTCAGAAAAATAACGATCAGGATAGAGGGGTAGAGAGATGGATCATGGATAAAAATCACTCATTGCTATTAGTCTGCTCAGTTTCCATTCCCAGCACCCACGTGATAACTCACAACCATTGTAGTTTTAGGAGTAAATACTCATTTCATAAATTTATGGGTTTTATTGTGACATATTCCAATATGAGTATCACGTACTTGGCTATATTTAGACTCCTTTCCCTTTCCTATCCCTCTTTTACTGGTGTCCTTCTTCTTCCCAAATATACACATATACACAAAGTTCCAAAGTATCCTACACCCTCTTCTGGATCCTGTGTGTACTACCCATGGTACACCAATAATACCATGCAAACAAAATAAATACACATAAAATAAATATAAATAAATAAATCTCAAAATATAGAGGCAGAGAACAACTGAAGAAGGCAATCACAATCTGGCCTTTGCAATCTCTGTCCTCCACATGCTCATGCACAAGTGCAAGCACAGTTTTTTTTTAAATTTTTCTTTTATTGGATATTATTTATTTACATCTCAAATGTTATTCCCTTCCTGGTTTTCCCAGCCATAGCTCCCTATCTACGCCCCCTCCTCTTCTTCTATATATGTATTCCTTCCCATCCACCCCATTCCCATCCCCCAACATTTTCCTCATACACTGCCCTGCAACAAGGCTATTCTCTGCTACATATGCAGTTGGAGCCCTGGGTCGATCCATGTATAGTCTTTTGGCAGTGGTTTTAGTCCTGAAGCTCTGGTTGGTTGGTATTGTTGTTCTCATGGGGTTGCAAGCCCCTTCAGCTCTTTCAGTCCTTCCTCTAATTCCTCCAAAGGGGGTTCTGTTCTTAGTTGAGTGGTTTCCTGCTAGCATTCACCTCTGTATTTGACATGCTGTGAATGTGTCTCTCAGGAGAGATCTACATCCAGTCCCTTTCAGCATGCACTTTTTAGCATCATCAATCTTATCTAGTTTTGGTGGCTATATATATATGTGCCACATATGGGGCACGCTCTTAATGGCCGTTCCTTCAGTCTCTGCTCCAAACTTTGCCTCCATATCCCCTCCTATGAATATTTTTGTTCCCCCTTTTAAGAAGAAGTGAAGCATCCACACCAAAAGCAATCTATGGATTCAATGCAGTCCCCATCAAAATTCTAACTCAATTCTTCATAGAGTTAGAAAGAGCAATTTGGGGTTGGGGATTTAGCTCAGTGGTAGAGCGCTTGCTTAGCAAGCACAAGGCCCTGGGTTCGGTCCTCAGCTCCGGAAAGAAAAAAAAAAGAAAAAAATTTAAAAAAAAGAAAGAGCAATTTACAAATTCATTTGGAATAACAAAAACCCAGGATAGCAAAAACTATCCTCAACAATAAAAGGACTTCTGGGGTAATCACCATCCCTGACCTCAAGCAGTATTACAGAGCAATAGTGATAAAAACTGCATAGAATTGGTACAGAGACAGGCAGATAGACCAGTGAAATAGAATTGAAGACCCAGAAATGAACCCACATACCTCTGGTCACTTGATCTTTGACAAAGGACCTAAAATCATCCAATGGACAAAAGATAGCATTTTCAGCAAATGGTGCTGGTTCAGCTGGAGGTCAGCATGTAGAAGAATGAAAATCGGTCCATTATTATCACCCTGTACAAAGTTTAAATCCAAATGGATCAAAGACCTCCAAAGCACACAGTTTTTTAAAGAGCAAAACTGTGCTATTTTCATGAAAATGAAGTTATCTAGAGACCATCATGTTAAGCAAAATAAGACAGACTTTTGAAGAAAATATTGAAATTTTTCTTGCAAATAGGGTATCTAGGTGTGTGTGTGTGTGTGTGTGTGTGTGTGTGTGTGTGTGTGTGATAAAATATAAAGGGGAGGATCTAGAATAGGAGAAAATTTGTGAAGAGGAAGGACATCCACAAGAGGGAAGAAGAAAGGGTGAATATAGTCAAGCACAAAGTAATCACATTTGAAGATGTCTCAGTGAAGCCCATAATTTTGTGTGATACTATACATTATTAAAATAAAACCTTTTACATGTTAAATAAATAATAACAATGTAACAATGGTAATGAAGAGTATTGCTGAAGTCTTATAATGACTCGGCTCTGAGCTGAGAAATTTCTGTACACTGCCCATTTAACACTCAGAATTCCCAGTGATAAGGGGTCAGAGCACAACGTTATGAACAAGCTCCTTGGTCTCCCCAGGTTGCCTGAGGAAGTGTTTGCAGAAGTAGAAAATGGAACAACAATTCCCCCAATCCTAGTCCATATTCTTTAATCGTGAGATTAATTGAAAACATTTTCCAACATGAATAACCTTATCAGCACAAATTATCTGCAGAAAAATTGCACCTCAGGAGCCCACTTTTGTATCGATACCTATGTACAACTAAATAGGTGAGATTGAGCATCCACATGTAAATAAACATATTCAACATTCAAAGTATTAATGGACTTATGCATTACTTAGCTATTTAGTAAACCTACTCAATCAATATAAAATAACCATTGAGTTCCATAAAATTCCAGAAAACAGTTTGTGTAGCGCATATTGATTTAGAGCCCAGCTCTACTCTAAAAGTGCACATCTGCTTATTATAATACTAGATAAGGCTTAGAAAGGGGGGAAAGGGAGAAAAGGGGAAGCAGAAACAGATATGCTAAATAGCTCCGTGATCGAACTATGACTCATTACCCTTAAAGAAAGGGCCAGCCTAGAACCTGCCAAAATCTACAGTCTGTCCATATAGTAAACCAGCCCTGAAGACAGAGATGCCATTTAAGAAGAAATGAGAAAGACATCTAAACGAAAAATAAAACACCTTGCACAGCTAACTGAAATGAATTTGCTTCTATTTCCAAAAGTTAAGCTAATTCTGATCACAAGAAGAGTCAATTGTCATCAGAGCCTTGAAATTCAAAAGGCAAGTGGGAGGCCATTTGCCAAAAGGGATTTAAGCTGCAGGGCAGCAGTGACACCCTCCTCTAGGAAGTAGATTTGTAAAGAACGAAGGAAGATCCACTTCCTTTATCACAACCATTCTTTTTGAATAAAAACTCATGTTCATTAGCTAAAATGTCCATTTGGCATGAAATCAACACTGTGTCCATACTGTATAATCAAAGGCCAAGAGAAAATTAGTGTTTATTTATTTATTGCCCATCTCTCATCCTTCCCAAGGGAGAAGAGGGATGAGGTAAAGGCTATTAAGAGAAAGCTACATTTTTTTTCACTACTGGTGGTGCTGTCATGCCCACAGGGATTAAAATAGCTACAGACCAGTTGATGAAGTGTTAGAATGCCCCACCAAGATAGTGGACTGAACTCACAAAGACAATGTCCTTCCTGTACAGACATTGCGAGGTTTACCATAATCTGTGGCTCTCAACCTTTCTAATGCTGCAATACTTAAAAACAGTTCCTTATCTTGTGGAAACCCCAACTATAAAATTACTTAATTGCTACTGTATAACTTTAATTTTGCTACTGCTATGGATTGTGATGTAAATATGCAACCCCTATGAAACGATTCACCCCCTGAAGAGATCACATCCCACAGGCTGAGAACCACTGGTCTAAAGCAAAGAGCTTGCAATTTTGGGGGGAAAAAACTCAGCCAATACCAGGGTAAAAATGGGAGAAATAAGATGTTCCATGGTTCTTCATTTATGTACACTATTTTCCATCTGCACCACTAAATTTCCCACTGCAGAGTACATTTTCTGCCTCACCTATAGTGCGTCCCTGGCTTTGACTATCATGTTACAAATTCACACCTGCTCTGGTTAAACATCCAAAACTGACTTAATGCAATGTATCTGTGGTCTGTGGATATTTCAATTCATGATAGTTAATTCATGCTCATCAGTGGTGACGGAATGAAGGTGTATGTGTATGTCTGTGTGTGTGTGTGTATGTGTGTGTCTGTGTGTGTGTGTGTGTGTTGTGTTATCTGTGTGTGAGTGTTGTGTGTGTATGTGAATGGGTGTGTGGGTGTGTGTTAAGGGGTGCGTGGGTGTGGGGGTGTGGGGGTGTGAGCATAAACATGTGTACATGGAGGCCCAGAAGTCAACCTCAGCTGACATGCCTCGGGTGCTTGATTTTTGAGACAGGGTCTCCCACTCTATGTAGGCCACCAATTCAGGCTGACTATACAGTAAACCCCAGGATCCAGCTGTCTGCAATTCCGCAGCACTGGAATAGTAAGCATATGCCTATATCCTTTAATGCCTGGCTATTTTACATGGATTCAAGATATCAAACACATGCCCTTTGGTTGTACAGCAAGCACTATTAACTTGAGTATTTCTTATTTACATTTCGAGTGTTATTCCCTTTCCCGGTTTCCGGGCAAACATCCCCCTAAAACCTCCTCCTCCCCTTCTTTATGGGTGTTCCCCTCCCCATCCTCATTGCCACAACAATCACGTTCACTGGGGGTTCAGTCTTAGCAGGACCCAGGGCTTCCCCTTCCACTGGTGATCTTACTGGGATATTCAATACAGCAAGCACTTTAACAGCAGAGCTGGAATCCCAGTTCAGAGACATTTTTAAATCACACGTTGCACTGGCTCTGCTTGTTTTTCTCCATGCATTCAAATTTAGCTGACTATTGTCCTATGAACCAATTGACTGGAGCTCAGGTTTGCATAAATAAAGTACTTAACCCATTAGGAAACAGCCCACAGCCTGGACTTCTCTGCTTAGTCTTTGATGACTGTCACAGTCAATAAGCAACTGTGCCCCGTGGTATCCCTTTCAGAGTGGATTGTTCCTTCCTCTAGCCGTGTACCACTGAGCAATAAATATAACTCAATGTCATTCAGGACACTTTTATTGTTATCTTTTCTGCCTCCTGACATCTTAGGCTATCTCACCAAGTGCCACAGAAACAAAAAACAGATGTTCCAAACAGGAAAGGCAGAGAGGGGATTTCTCTCCTACAGTTTCAAGACGAAAGCTCTTAGAACTCCACTGACCTTGAGACAGGGATGTATGGAGAGCCCCAACGTTCAACAGACAAAGAGGACTCATGTACAAAGGAAAGTTAAGTTGACTTCTGGTTCGATAATATAGAACACATAAAAAATAAAACATGCTTCAAGAGCGCAAATGTAGAAATACATAGGCACACATGTGCACACGCTTATATAACAAAAAAATTGAAAGAAAATTCTTTGTGGAACTTAGAACAAAGCTATGCAAAATGTTGCTTGGAATAAATAAACTGTGTGCTTTATTAATAAATTTAATAATTTTAGTTTTTAATTTCATATAATTACTTATACTTACATCATTCTAATATTCCTGTTCTTTCCCCGATTAATGAGCATGACTCCTCCATAGCAAATTCATAATCTTTTATTATTGTTAACCACCCATGCATAGGTGTGTATACACACACACATATATACATATATATGTATATATATATATATATTCAAGCAGACACACAGATGTATGTATGTATAGATAAAATCTATTGAGTCTCATTAGTGCTATTTATATATAAGTATCACTTGGGAATTGATCACCTATCATAGGCTCTATTCTGAAGAATGATTCTCCTCTTCAGCAAGCTATCATCACTTTTATCCAAGTATGGGGCCTGTGAGATTTCTATCCACACTGGCATAACTGATGTTGTTATTGTTTGCAGATCTTATTTAGTGACCATATTTTGGAGACTTTGAGGTGAATCTTCTTTCATATATATATAAAGGACACTTCCAGTAGACATCCTAATCCTCTAGGTTTTATAATCTTTCTCCCCCCTCTTCCATAATATTCTGGCTCACTGGTATTGAGCAAAAGTACTTTTGTTCTTAAGATTGTTTGATTTACTGGAATGTCTCGATGTGTTTGCTTGCTTGCTTGCCTGCAAAAAGAGGATGAAACCTGAGTCCTCCCACATGCTAAGTGCTCTACTGCTGAACCTCTTCTCAAAAACTCTGTTATCATATTTGACATATTTAACAATGGGATTTCCTATAATAAGGAATGCTATGGAGTGTTCACAAAAAGGGACCCATCATGACTGCCCTCCAAAAGACCCAACAAGCAGCTGAAAGAGTCAGATGCAGATATGTACCCCCAACCAAAGAACAGAAGCTGCTGTGGTTGAATTAGGGAAAAGCTGGAGGAAGCTAAGGAGGAGGACAACCCTGTAGGAGGACCAGCAGTCTCAATTAACCTGGACCCCTGAGATCTCTCAGACACTGGATCACCAACCAGGCAGCATACACCAGCTGTGATGAGACCTTCAACACATATACAGCAGAGGACTCCCGGGTCTGAGTTCAGTCAGAGAAGATGCACCTAACCCCCAAGAGACTGGAGGTCCTGGGAAGTTTAGAGGTCTGCTGGGATGGGTAGGGTGGGGATATCCTTGTGGAGACAGGAGGGAGTGCCAGGGGTGGGGAGGAGTCAGGGGATATGGAGCCCTCAGAGGGGTGGACCAGCAGGGGAATAAAATCTTGAGTGTAAAAATAAATAATAAATAAATAAAATTTAAAAATGGAATGCACAAAGATTCTTATCCAATATGTAAGGAAGACGAATAAAAATGTAAATACAAAGAAGTGAAAAGATGAAATTATGAAATTCTAGCTGGTTCATTAAATATATTTCAGAAAAGCTAAGAAGATAGCTTAATTGGGAAATTGCCTGTTGCCCAAGTCTGAGTGCCCGCATAAAAAGACATGTGCAGAGATCTTCCCGGTCGCTGCCACCGCGGAGAGCCCGTGGGCAGAACCCCGCGAGCGAACT